>NC_045982.1:15410512-15591539 GCF_010909765.2 Amblyraja radiata | reverse complement strand
AAAAACCTTTCAGAATAGATTTATTTTTATTTTTACAAGAAATGTTTCACAGTACTGAATATTATCAAATATCAATTACTTGAAATCGATTCCACTTATGTATTTTTTTTTTCAGATGGTGGGCAAACAAGCAAATCAAAACAATGTTTAACACTTTGCTGGTACCGAAAACGAGCATTACATGATCATGGACTAATACTGAACTAATACATTTTAACAATCCCCTCTGCAAATCAAGTAGTTCAGTAATTGAACCGAGAAGATTTCCGTTCAAGTGCACAATCAAATTAGAATGTTCAGTTCGGAGAATTACTATTTATTATTGTTTAGAAGTTTGTAATTTCACATTTTAGTACCCATTGAATATTGCTTGAATAAAGGGACTATCTAACAATCTGCCATTAGATCTACGTAAAATTACCAACTGGTTTGTGGTGGCACTTTTTGTTGATCTTCTAGATTGGACTTTGTGATTATTTTTCCTCATCTTCTTACTCATATACTTTCTGAACTTATTTAAGATGGGAAATGAAGGTTTTTCAAATATTTATTTGCACGGCATCAAAACCAGAAATTATGATAAACCTATGCGGACTCCAATAATAACTGTTACTGTGATGAGCAGCTTTCGAGTTTGTTTTTGAGAGGAATGTAGATCACCTCTGGAACTGAAAGTAACTGGTGGACCATTTCAGCAGAGAAATCCCATCGCCATTTGCATCCAAAGGCTGCCTGCAATATTATATCTGTGGAATTAACATTTCGTAACACTCGTCGCAAACATACCATAAACAGGAGTCTTCCCAGGTAGAATAACTACAATCAATTGCAGACCAACATAAGTCATCTTCAGGTGCTTAAACATCGGTTCTACACTGTCTGCACCTTGTGCATATTTACAGAAACACGGCTGTCCCTGAATAGGCATTCCAGCATCTTTGGAAATTTTACGCAACTGATCAGTAAAATTCCTGTAGGAGAACAAGCAGCAGAATTAAAACTATTTGTCTGATGCTTTTTATCTGCACTCATGTGACAAGCTGAATTTGTGCAGAAAAACATATACCACCTCCATTTAATGCGTTTCAGCCCACTTCAGTTAGAAGTCGATTTCCTTTTTGCTCCATCAGCATTAGAATTTCAAAGACAAATTTAAAACAGAACATTTCTCTTGAAGTAAATAAAGCAAATTTGTTAAAAATTATATTTAGAAAAGGTGCATTTAAAATCCGTAAACTAATCATGCAAACTAGAAGTTCAGAAAACCATTAGTTGTAAGAAAATGTTAATCCATCATTTTTAAAACGCATCTTTTTTTATTTTTGGCGTTAATGCTTTCCAGCAAACTGAGAAGCAAATGCTTAATTCTGTAAGTGAGAGGATGCTTACTTTAAAACTTCCTCCCGGCACTGCTTCTGTGGTGCAAAACAGGCAACTGCCCAGACTTTAATCTCAATGCCAGCATAGAATTGTTTGCCTCTCATATCCCATACCCCCTGGTTTGGGGTAGCAACAGTCTTATTCTGAAATAAATGCACAGGGGTTGGGAAGGTGAAAGGAAACCTGTTAAATATAATTAACAATTACATCTTAACAAAAAGCATTATTTCTGTTTCTTTGCACTTTTTCTTCTCTGAACTGCAGAGAAGAAATAGAAAATTATATCCAAATATGTGGAATCAAGATGTTTGGGTATGTTTTTATATCATCCAGAATGGTGGATATAGCTAACCAAGTGGAATAATCCTCATTCTTCAAATAAATTGCCTCCACCTACCATGGGATAGATAGCCTAAATCCAATCATGGATACCCCCCCCCACCCAATTAAACCAATGGGAAAGTAGTCCCTTTGAGGTGCTAGAATCGACCCATTCCCATCTATTACTGTTGCAATCCCACACAGCCATCTTCAGTTCTTTGGACCAGAAGAAGAAAGTAATGCAATGAAATGTCAATGCCCCGTTCCCCTACTCAAGGGAGAATTATTCTTCTGATTGACTGTTGGTACAGAATTCAGAAATAAATTAACAGTAAATATGGATATAGACCAAAATATTACCCTGATAACAAATGTAAATAACACAAATTTTAAACCAGCAAAATCACAAACATGTTGGGAAGCAAAGCCAAGAAAATACAGATAAAATGTGTAGGAAGGAACTGCAGATGCTGGTTTAAACCGTAGATAGGAGACACAAAAAGCTGGAGTAACTCAGCGGTCAGGCAGCATCTCTGGGGAAAATAGATGATGTTTTTGGTTGAGACCCATCTTCAGCTTTTTATGTCTATCTTCAAGATAATACAGATATGGCCTCCACTGAATATCGTTTTGCATATTTGATAACTTTCTATGAACAAGTATTACAATGCAAAAGAAAATTATCTTAAATGCTGTGGCCTTTAAAACTGAATACTTAGAAAAATATTCCCCGTCCTGGTCTATTGCTGTTGTCATTACTTCCTCTTCTCAAGCCATAATTAAAAATAAAATCTCACAAAAATCAAGGTTGAAAACAGGAAAAGCAAGTCCGATCTATTCAACCATTCAGTTAAGTTCACAATTGATCTTCTACCATAACATATTATCCAGTTCTAATTTTTGATGCCTTGAGTGCCAAAAAAATATCACACTCGACAACTGACCCACAGCTTTCCAAAACAGAATTGTAAAAATCTATAACCTGCAGTAAAAGGTTTCTACTCATCTCATGACCAATACCGCATTCCTACAAATTCCTCACCCAAGATTATAGCCCCATTTCTATAAGCAGGGAAATGAACGTCTCAGCACTTGTCATTAAAAATCTTGAATCAATGATAGAAACATATAAAATTATAAAAGGACTGGACAAGCTAGATGCAGGAAAAATATTCCCAATGTTGGGCGAGTCCAGAACCAGGGGCCACAGTCTTAGAATAAAGGGGAGGCCATTTAAGACTGAGGTGAGAAAAAACTTTTTCACCCAGAGAGTTGTAAATTTGTGGCATTCCCTGCCACAGAGGGCAGTGGAGGCCAAATCACTGGATGGATTTAAGAGAGTTAGATAGAGCTGTAGGGACTAGTGGAATCAAGGGATATGGGGAGAAGGCAGGCACGGGTTATTGATTGGGGACGATCAGCCATGATCGCAATGAATGGCGGTGCTGGCTCGAAGGGCTGAATGGCCTCTTCCCGCACCTATTTTCTATGTTTCTATGTTACTTTACATTCTTCAAATGCCTGATAATTTTAGTCAACGGACAACCCTTTTACATCAAAAATTCACTGGAGTGATTTGAAGTAAATGTCCTTCCCTAGACAATGAGATTAAAATTCCCACAGAACTCCATGAGTGGATTCAAACTTTATTCAACGATAGATAGACTTACTACTCTTACCCTCCTCTTGCCACTGGCTTCTCCAAAGCATGCAAGACATCAACCTCCAACTCAAAAGGAAACTTCAAGCCGTGATCTCAAGATAACCCAGCCTTCTCAGAAACAAATACATGCCAAACAATGATGACAAATCAAGATCAGAACTTAAGAGAAATTGTGCTCTCCCTCCCCTCTTCGTCCTCCAAAGATACAAGGCAGCTTTGATAAAGTGCATTATAGCAGGCCACAATCATAGCGTGGTCTCTTGGAAGCACATGAAAGTACACAATCTGTCATTTAACTCTCTAAAAAACAACTAATTAATCACATCCACCTGTACTTTTGCTCTTTGTCCTAGTTTTATTTCAATTCAATAACGTATTCAATTCTCTTTTGAAAGGTAAAAGACAAATCTTCCACAACATTTGCAGGCAATATATTTGTGATTTGATACATAAAATAATTTCATTCCCAGGATATTTTGGCAATCTTAACTTGTATGCTCTGGTTATTGGCTGCACTGCCAGTTTTGTTCTATCAAACCGATTCACAATTCTGAATGCCTCTCAAATTAGGCACAACTCCAGCAGAACTTAGGTGGTCACAATATTGTGTGGCAAACTTTTGGGTTCATTCAAAATACATTATTTCCTAGGACTACACAAAAGATGCAGAGGGGTTTTAAACAGTGGGAGAGTCGATAACAACCAGGGCATCATGATTGTCAAGTTGGTTATTTAGGATTAAAATACAAGATTCTTTTCACTCAAAGCAGTAAATCTTTGAAATGTTCTAACCCCAGAAAATTGTCGATGCAAGACAGAGATCTTTGAAATAATAAGGAAATCCCGGGATATTGAAACCAATCAACTGAACAGCTGCAAGCGGAGGAATATTCTCCCCAAAGGAGCCCTAATCCTGAATCTTTGCCCTTACAATGCCTTGACAGAAGGCAAAATGGGACATGTTGCCAAAGTCTGTCTTCTTTTTTTTTTCATGTTTCTGATATTTAAATACTGATATTAAACTATAAGTGATGCAAATAATTAATATCAGAATGAATACAAATATTAAATGAAAGCTCAATAAAACACTTACGGAAAATTACACCAAAGTAAATCAAGAAGTAAAGCAATCTAGATTTAGAAAGTCACATGCTTTTTTTTTTTTTTTTTAATAGGACTTTGGTTAGGTCGCATTTGAAGTATTGAGTGCAGTTCTGGTCACCCAATTACAGTGAGGATGTATAGGCTTTGGAGAAGATGCAGAAGAGTTTTACCAGAAGATGGTAAAGCTACAAGTAGAGATGGACAAACTTAGATTGTTACTCCTGGAATGTCGTAGACCGAGGGGAGATGTTAGAAGTATATAAAATTGTGAGATGCAAAATTAGGGTGGACAGTCGGAACCTTTCTTCCACAGAGTGGAAATGTCAAAGATTAGACGGCATAGCTTTAAGATGAGAGGGGCGAATTAAAAAAAAGACTTGCCCCGCATATCTCCATTAAAGTGTGGTGGCTGCTTGGAATGTACTGCCAGCGGTTGTGATTGAGGTAGATGTCATGGTGACATTTCAGAGGCTTTTAGATAAGACATGTGGATATGCAGGAATGGAGGGATATGGAATAAGTGCAGGCACCTAAGTTGGCAACTGTGGGCTGTAGGACCCATTCCTGTGCTGTACTGCTCTATGTTAATGATTTAAGTAGTAGTGCCATCTCCATTCTCTAGGTTATGAATTTTCATACAAATAAAGATTCAAATTCCTCACCAGGAATGGACTTTGCATTGGAACTCCAGGCAGTCCTCTGACAGAGCAGAGGGAAACATATTGATACTCAGCAAGTCCATGACTTAAAAAGCAGTACGTGCTTGTGGGGATATGTGAGGATTCAGCCCATGAAGTTACAATAGAAAAGTCGTAGAACAATAGACAGGATCTTCCCAAACATCAGAACGAACAGACATCAGAACGGACAATGGATCACATGGCCCAGTTCTTGTTCTGTTTTTAACTCTTTTCCTGCTCAAAACAATCCTAATCACTCTAGTCTATCCACATATTGGTATCCTCACCTTGTCTTCATTATGTTAACTACATTACTTACAAGTCCCAAATATCAAGAACATTTTGTTTCTCCATATTACAGTAGCTTTCTTTAAAAAAAAAAAAAGGCAATATGCAGCCAACATCTTTCACAAGTGCCTTCTTGGCCTAAATGGCAAATATTTTTCTTGTGCTTGGTTAAAGGGATTAGTTCACCACGCCTCAAGAATTGGAAAGGATGGCAAACATTTAGACACTTGCTGCCAATGTTAGGATGAAGAAAATATATTAAATCATCGATCTAGTTAAAGTACTGGTATTTAAAAGACATTGGATAATTTTATCATGGCAGATTATGACCTAGAAGAATTGAACAGGTAATCTTTTCTGTGGTACCCAAATTCCATTTAGCATTGCTAATTTACTGGCAATGACAAATTTCAAGATTCCAATGACAAAATCTTGCAGTCTCTCAAGATGGGAATCCAAATGTGGTCAAAGGAAGAGGCATTTACCCAGTTTTATTTTGCTACAGTTCAGGATTAAATCCAAATTCGGACACTCATCAGCAACTATTCCAACAATGAAACATAGACAAACCGATTATTCAATAAGAATTTAGGGCTTTGCATTTTTGTGGAACACATTACGCAAAGCTGCCTTATAAAAAATTTATTGGCCGATAGCAAGCGATCTTAAAATAAAACAAACCTTTGTGGTAAGCAAAGCATTACAGAAGCAACTGGTGCAGAGAGTAAAGATGGCCATAGTAGGTATATTCAAAAAAGCATATTTTTAATTATGCTTTGAAAAATGAATGTTTGTATCCAGTAACCTTGACTATTTATTTCATATTGCCCACCTAAGCCATGGTGAATGGAGGGCAAATGAAGAACGAGAAATGAATGAGAACTGAAGATATCACCATTCTATAAATAAAATATATTAAACACTTAACATGTAGATGCAAGAATAAAAATGACATTTGAAACATGCGAAGTATTTTTGATGATCATTAAGGGAAATTATTTTCTTTCCAATTACTAAGACTAAGTGTAAACAAGACAAAAACGTAAGCATCTTAATTGGATTTAGACAGCTATGAAGGAGCAAGAATATAGCAAAAAATATCAGCATCTATATAGATCTGTCAAAGTAGACTGGCCTACTCAGATTGCCATTATACATAGGATCTAGCCCAAAGGAAATTATTAATGGGCAAAAATTGCTCAAATTTAGAAAAACACCATCTATAATTGTTACATCAATTTAAAAATTGACACAGAAAAAAATATAGCATTTGCTTAAGTTCACTGGTTCAAATAATCAAGTGAAATTGAGCTAAGCTCACTTTGTGAAGTAATTATTATGAAATGTATTTATAATTGAAAACACTTAATTTTTAAGCAGCAATTAAAATTGAATATCGTCCATTTACAAATTCTATCAGAAAGAAAATTGAGTTTGATTCTATAATTTGCAATTATATGCTGTGAATGGATCACTGCAGCACTTGTGAAAATTTAACAAAATCAAATGGTTAAAAAGATAATAAATGAAGATGCTTTATCTAATTTCTTTTTGTCCATCATTTCTGATAACAATGATTTAACCACTAGGTACTTACAAAATTCTTAAGGGGTTGGACAGGCTAGATGCAGGAAGATTGTTCCCGATGTTGGGGAAGTCCAGAACAAGGGATCACAGTTTAAGGATAAGGGGGAAATCTTTTAGGACCGAGATGAGAAAAAACATTTTTCACACAGTGGTGAATCTCTGGAATTCTCTGCCACAGAAGGTAGTTGAGGCCAGTTCATTGGCTATATTTAAGAGGGAGTTAGATGTGGCCCTTGTGGCTAAAGGGATCAGCGGGTATGGAGAGAAGGCAGGGATGGGATACTGAGTTGGATGATCAGCCATGATCATATTGAATGGCGGTGCAGGCTCGAAGGGCCGAATGGCCTACTCCTGCACCTATTGTCTATGTTTCTATGTGCTGGGATGTACACCTTTAAGTTAAACTACCACCGTGATGCAGAACTCTAAATCAGTGGAAACTAACTTTCAAGTTCTGATAAAGGGTTATTGATCGGAAATGTCAACTTTATTTCTATCTGTAGATGCTGCCTGGCCTGCTAAATACAGCTTATGGATGCAAGGTACAAATTTGAAACAATAAAACAATCCACAGAAAAAAAGCTTGAAAAATCTATGTACCAACTCGTTCTTGCTCTTCTTCAAAGAATTATATAAGCAGCTTTGAGGGGGAAGGTAAATTATTTATTTTGGAATACAACCCTGTAATTTATTTTAGACAATCATATGCTAACGTACTTGGGAAGCAAATACAAAAACAAAAAAAAGTATCACCTATCCCGAATTTACTATTGCTTGTAAATATTTGTGCATAAAATAGTTTTGCTGTACAACTCATATATATATATAGCATAGCAATGCACTATATCACTTACTTCAAGTCCTGTGCATTCACAATTCCAGCTGCTTCCGTCCAACATCAGACTTACCCTGCCTCCATACTGGAGCATCGGTGCAGGCAGCACTCGACCTGTGACCTCAGTCATTTCATTATGAACGACAATACCAAACTCCTTTAGATATGGATCTGGCCCACCAATCATACTGTTACTCTTCACCTTTTTATGTAAACAAAACAAATTTACTAATCAATGTTCTGATTGTTGCACTCATTAAGATTATTTATCCACTACATTCTAACCAACCATTTCAATCAAACATGCAGATAGATTGAAAAGGGAGGCTTTGGAAAAATTTAGCATTGTATGGTCTAGAGCTCTTTGTGCCGTATTTCAGCTGGCAATGCTCAAAATGATTAATATATAAATTATATAATTTGTAATACTAACAAATATTTAGACATGGTATTCTAAACATTGTAATGGTCAGTTAATTGAGGAACTCAATTTAATCATCCATATTTTCCTTTTTTAAAGTTATATTCAAGCTAATAATAGTTTGTAAACGGTTTGTAAATTAATTTTTCAGGTACTCTGGTATATTTAAATTTATCCTGCTTTTATCGATGCACTGGTTAGTTTTGCTCAGTCAAATTTGCACCACCTCTTCCAGATTGTAAACCCAAACTTTAAAGCTTTGTCACAACTCACCAGACGACTAATCTCCTCTTGTCGGTCGGGCGCTGATCGAGCTGTTGCTTTGATCATTGTTGATGTTTGATTGTCTGTTAGTTTCTTGATACAACGTTGCCCAGCTACAATGTTACATACCTACAAATAGAAAGGAAATGACATTATATTTTGAAATAATGTTTTTAATTAGGTCAATGGAACTTCAGATAAAAATGTAAGCAAGCACTTTGATAGAAAATAAGGTAGAAATAAAATTTAGGTTCATAGAGAAGGCTTGGTGACGAAACAAAAAGCGACATTTCCTTTCCTTCAGACTACCAGACTTCAGTGATGGAATTGCAAATGTAGAATTAAAGTTGCATTTGTCCAGGAAATGGGTGAAGTCACAGGCAGACCCAAGCATGAAACTTCATTACAAAACCTTACTTCAGTGGTACATTGTTCCCCATATTTCAATCTCACCTCAAGTGGCAGATAGGTGTGCTTCTGCTCTTGTCCCACTTGTAGACAAGGTAGGTGGGGATATTTAAGTTGCAAATTGTATTTTTGTTTGAAGTATTGTGCCACTGTACACTCCATTGCTTGCCCATTTTCCAGTTGTAGAGGAAACCTGGCAAAGCAGATAATTGACAACCACAAGGAAAGTCAGTACAATTATTTACAGGCACGAAATAAAAAAATATTATATACTTAATAAAAATATGGGATACAAAGTACAAACAAATGAAAAAGCTATAAAATATTGCAAATGAGTGCGTACTCACGTCTGGTGACTGGCCGGCCGTCGGGTGACATTACACACTCTATATTTTCTTTTCATCTGTCCACAATGAGTCACCTCCACTTTTAGACCTGAATAGACAGCAGAACTCATTAAAATTGGTTGTAGAAAACAAGACCAGTAAGTAAATGTTCAAATGAGTTCAACTGAACAATTATTTTTATTTGTATTTTGTTATTTATTATTTGTTGCATGACAATTTGAAATATAGCATTTAAATTACATAGTATTAACCTCCATTGTCCTGGCTGCGGGTGCCACATGTTCATGTGAATACATTGCAACTGTAAAAACAATAGATTATTGGCATCACCTTTCCTAGTTATTGTGGGAATTCAAACTCCCACATTTGCAAACAAAATTTGTAATTTTCATTCTTCTAAATGCTTATCCCAACTTTCAATCCAGGAATTAACAAGAATATTAAAGAAATGCATTATATTTTGAAAATAAATAAGTATAGTTTCTGATTGGAAAACTCAGCAGGAAGGCAGAGTCAAAAATGAGACAAATTCTTTCTACAATTAACTCATTAATAAATTGATCCATCTTAATGAAATGGGCACATTTCATGCACAAATCTTATTTTTGCAACAAAAGAAACTTTGAAAGGCACCAAGGAAAGTGATTTTCCATAACTTTTTAATTTAAAGTACAGTAAACTGCCAAACAAAATATGCTGCTAAAAACAGTTGTGCAAGCTAGTTCAGAAGTCAGAAAAAGCTTCATGGTTTAAATACTAATCATAAAAATCGCCTTAAAAAAGACAGAGTGCTGGAGTAACTCAGTGGGTCAGGCCACAACTATGGAGAACATGTGGGTCAGGCCACATTTCTGGAAAACATGTTATGGGTCGGGACCCCTTTTAGACTGTTTGTAGTGGGGGTGGGGGGTGAACGAGAACTGGAAGAGAGGTGGGGCAAGACAAAGACGAGTGATAGGTGGATACAGATGAGGGGATGTTTTGATAGGCAGATGGTTGGACAAAGGACAAAAAGGGTGGGATAAGGATAAAAGAGGCAGAAATTGTGAAGCCACAGAGAGAGAAATGTAGGTGGAAGGGGAAGAGATAGGTGTGAGTTCGGGTAGGGCACGTAAAAGAGAATGGGAAGGAAGGAAGCACCGAAAATATAAGTAGCCTATTTCATTTTGTCAATTTTAGAGATACACACACACACACACAACTAACCAGTAAGTGGAGTATGTGCAGCTATTTACAAACATTTAACAAACCTGGTATTCAAAATCAGCCATTTCAGATACAATCACATCTAAATGTACATTTACCTTTTATAAACAAAATTTCCAATGATTTATCATTAAATTTTTTTTAAATAGCTTTCATGCTGGGATTACAACTTTAACTGAGTTCAAACAAAAGCCTAATCATAATTACTTAATTCATCTAAATGTTTTCACTTGTGGAAATGGTTAGCAAAATTGCCTGCATTTTCATGTTACCTCTTATTTCTTTGGTAAATTTCACACGCTGCGAGTCAGTCAGTGGTTTGCTTTGCTCATTGATATTCTGAATGTCTAATACCTCGCACATGAACTCAATGACTGGTTGAGCTCTGTAAAACGCTGTTGCAGACACTGTAAGACAGAAGAAGATTAGTATCCTTGAAAGCTCAGACTTCCACAAACTAAATTCCTTACTGTTCTTTCCCACCTCATCAATTTGCAACTGTGTCCAGGATTTTAAATATGTTCTATATGCCAAGTGGAACTAACATTTGAAGAGATGGACTAATGAGCTTTTATTTCTTTTCTTTCCCTGAGTGGCTAAATAAAATGGAAAACCTATCTGTAAAATTGCATAACTAGTTAAGCAGCCTGTATATTGATTTATTTGTGGCAAAAGAAAATACAAATACATTAAAACTGCATTTAAAGCTGTAATTAATGAACAACGTAGGTTCTGATTGAATAATGAACATGGCTGATAGTTTAATATGAGCCCAGGACTTTCAGTTGCTTTGATGAGATGCTGAAAGATAGGAAGATGTCAATACCAGACGCAGAGCATCGTGTTTGGTTTTGATGTCCTTATTAAACGTGGGATAAACTTACAGTGGAAACAATTAAGGGAATGTTCATTAGGTTGATTGCTGGGAAGAAGGGATGGTCATGAGAAACTATTGGGAGGACTGGACCTAAACTCATTTAGGACAGAATTGACAAGGGATATCAGTGGATTGCAAAACTTGAGATTTGTTTATCCTAGGGACCTGGGGAAGCAGAGTAATTAAATACATTCAAGATTGAGACAAACACATCTTTGAACTATAGTCAAGGGTTATTGGGATATAACAGGAAGGCAGAGTTGAATTCAAAATATCAGCCAAGCTGAAAGCACCATCTAATTTTAAATTTTGTGGAAATTGCATATTGATCTGCGTGGACATTGATGGTCGGATTGGGACCCGTCGCTTCAAGTGCACATGCATCTTTATGGTGATTATGGTAATTTGATTGCTTGGAAGAATCTCGCTACCACTGATAACCTCACTTCATTAGATTTTATATTATTGTAACTTTAAAAGCTTTATTTTTTTATTTTTATAAGGATTTCTATTATTTTGAACATTCTTGTTCTAATTTATATGTTATAATTAATTTAGTGCCAAATTCTTACTTTTGGTACAGAATTAGCTGAAGCACACTTTTTGGTTCAGAACCAATATGCTATCGTAAGAACATTTCAATTGGATAGCACAAGAAGTTAGACATTCTTGCAGCGCTCAGGTCCATTGCAGACCCAATGTGACACTCGATTCATTCCAAGGTTTAAACACAAGTGCAAGAGCAATTGTGAAGAATAATTGATGCCATTTTTTCACTGATTATTACAAATTACAGGTCCTACTGGGTTGCATTGCGCTAGATCTGGACAACAACTCTCACTTGCCACCCTCATTTGTCCTGCAGATAACTTACCATGTGCAGTCCTACTATTTAAATCATAGGCACATGAATATGCAGGAAATGGAGATATATGGATCATGAGCAAGCAGAGGAGATTAGTTTAACATGGCATATTGATCTGCGTGGACATTGATGGTCAAAAGGCCTGTTAATGTGCTGAACTAGTCTATGTTCTAAGTTAACCTCCAAGCTCTAATGTATAGTTCTCCCACACAAAAAAGCCCATTAATGGTGACCAAACATCAGATCTCAAGTTCTAACATAACCTGATATGTTAACTAATTCTATTAAATAGACCCTAACTGACCTGTTGAGTTTTTCCAAGGAGTTTGTTTTAATTTCCTCCTTCATCCCATCATGCTATCTTTTTAGTCTGTCAGCTCACTGCCATAAAATGCCACCAAACTTGCGAAACTGTCGCCTTATATATGAATGACTAACAGTTAACATGCAGATACACCATAAACAGGAAGACATATGTTGAGCTTTATTAGAAGTTTAGAATATAAGAGAACAGATGTCTTGTTCCACTTGAAGGATATACACAATAGAGAAAATGTTATGAAGGCTTTCCAGATTGATTGTGGGATATAAGGTTTGCCCTGCAAGGAAATGCAATGCAGATTGGACCTATGCTCTAGGAGGAGCAGGGGTGATCTCATTCATTAATTTAAAAAAATTCTAAATGTTCCCACTGTGGACATTGCAAAAGGCTTGTTTTCCAGAATCCAGTAACCAAATACAGCAAAACATCAATAAGCAATAAAGGATCCGCAGACACCATGTTTGCAGAAAGCATCAGGAACAAGGTGATGCATTTTTCATTGCACGCCGTGAGCTTTATTGTTTGCTTGGATGGATGTAGATCAAATGATTGAAGCATTGGTTGGATTTATACAATTTAGACAATTAGTGTCACAGTTTATCATTTGATTTTGATTCAAAATTATAAAGTATCACAACGGCTTTGTACGTGTTAACTTTATGGATACACTGAAAGGAGTCTAGTAGCAAAATCATAACTTGCAATTGCTTTCTTCTCATTGTTATTTGGACAGGCTTCCAAAATTAGTGAAATAAATAAAAATTAGTTGCATATTTGAAAGAAGCAGACAGATACACCCAGAAAGGTTAAATTGTGCATTTGGTTTCTTAAAATCTGCCTAATTATGATGAACAGCCCTGATTAGTTTGGCATCATCCTGGATTATCCAACAGTACTATTATACCATATATTATTTTAAATTGACACATTCAGTTTAAAATGTAGTTATTTTGCAATTATTCTCCCACACATCAAATACATTGCAGCTCTTCTTGGGTTTAAAAAAAATCTCCTGCTGGAGCTTCATACATTTTGAGCAGTGGTCAGCTTGCTCTAGCAGTTGGCCTCTATCTTACATTGGTGACGTCGAAACTAAAAAACACTTTTTTGTACACTCTGCAGAGACCAAAGGGTTCAAGCAACTTTTTTTTTAAAGTTATCTTATAATGGTAGTGCTTGGATGGATTTAATATTTTGACAAACACCATGGTGCTACAACCTTTATATCAGCTGAGTTACATATTATACATTTCAATAATCTTTTCATGTTCCAGTTGATTAGGCAGAGATTTGAAGCTCTGGGTCTCCTTGAAAAATGACTAAGTATTTTAAAAATATTTAAGATTCACAGAATAAGTATGTCCACAGTTTAGCAACCCACCATCAATATTTAACATCATATTCCACATGGCTGGTCGAACAGATTGATGGAAACCAAACCAGACTTCTCTACCTCCTCCCAAAGGGTGATAGTAACCCTCTGGAGGAGAGAAAAAGGAACGACCTACTGGGGTGTACCTAAGGTGAAGTGGGGAAGATAAAAAAAGAAATCCTTCAAAACTCTAAAAAGTACATACTAATTATACTAGAGATTCAGACAGTAATGAGAGAATGACACATAACAAAACACTCTTAGAGCATACTATAGTTTCGTCTCAAAGCCATTACTTCAATGCCAAGCAAAAACAGTTTCATTAGAATTTTTAACCATTCAGCAAACATGACAAACTAAAACTAGTCGAACAAGAAATTCAGAAGAAACAACTCCAGATTGAAGTTGTGAAAAGTATCAGTAGATAAAACACAGTTCAACACTCAGTTTGAGTTGCATGCTCTTTAGTCAGGTCTAGAAAATTCAATTTCAATATCATCCAGATCAGGGGACGGCAACATTGTTCTGCATGAATGTGAGCGGATGGCGGGCCACATCTATCACGTGTGCACATGGATCCCGCCCCCATCCCGCCCAGGATGGCAGGCATCAAATCACGTGTTCACAGAATGTAGACAAAAATGCTGGAGAAACTCAGCGGGTAAGGCAGCCTCATGTAATCCTTGCATGTCTCACCCGCTGAGTTTCTCCAGCATGTTTGTCTACCTTCAATTTTTCCAGCATCTGCAGTTCTTCCTTAAACGTGTTCTCAGAAGGTGCGCGGCCATACCGGCGGCTTTGCACAGGATGCGGTACAGCCAGAACTCGGCCGCACTCGGGCGAGCCGGATGAATACGGGAAACAAAATCCGCCGTAGAATGCCGACCCCCGATCCAGATGCTCCCAGGATGTTGTTTGGCTGTTCGAATGACTGGCATGGGAGTTCACTAAAATTTGGCACAAATCCCTAGAGATTGGCAAAAACGACTTTGCTGGATTGATTATGCCCCATATGCCTTTGTTGTGTCCGAATCAAATATTGGATTTTATTGCAGATTTTGTGGTAGTTTAATACAGAATAAGTTGTCAGCCCATTTCAGAAGGCCTTTGAGCCAATCACATTGATGTGGATTCCACAGTCACAAATAGACAGCAAACAAGGATAGGAAATTACCTTTCCTAAAAAAGGGCATTGGTGAATCAGGTAGGTTTGTTTTAAAAACAGTAGCTTCAGGATCACTACTAATACCTTTCACTCCCAATTTATCAAATTGTAATTTAAATTCCAGAACCCATTAGGACAAGATCTAAACCAATTTTATGACTTGTCCAGGCGTCTGGATTACTCATCTGATCATCATTGAGGCCCACAATGTGATATTTTCCTCAAATCGTCATACAGCAAGGAAAAAGGCTCTTTGGCTCAACTTGCCCAGGCTGACCAAGATGCCCCATCTACACTTGTCTCACTCGCCACCTCAAAGCCTTTCCTATCCTTGTACTCGTCCAAAGTCTCTTAAAGATTGTTACAGTACCTGCCTCCACTGGCAACTCATTCCATATATCCACCACCCTCTGTGTGAAAAAATTGTCCCTCAAGTTCATATCCATCTCACCTGGTTCTTGATTCCCCCACTGAGTAAAATTTTCCATGCATCTACCCTATCTAATTCCCTCAATTTCTTATAGACCTCTATAAGATCACCCCTCATCCTTCTGCACTCCAAGTAATAAAGTCGTAGCCTGCCCAACCTCTCCATATAGCTCACGCCCTCAAATCCTGGCATCCTTGTAAATCTTCTCTGCATTCTTTCCAGCTTAAAAATATCTTTCATATACTTCTATCCTGACTAAAATTGAAGTACACTCCAAATGTGGCCACACCAGCATCTTGTACAACTGTATCATAACATTCCAACTTCTATAGACAATCTATACTCAATACTCTGACTGATGTGCCAATGTGCTGAAAGCTGCCTTCTGCATTCCTATCTACCTGTGAAACCACTTTCAAGGAACTACGCACCTGCACTCCTTGATACAGCACTCCCAGAGCCCTACCATTCACCATGAAGATCCTGTCCCGAATTAACTTCACAAAATGCAAAACCTTGCATCCATCGACATTACCCTCCTTCAGCACACTTGCCTAACTGATTAAGTTCCTGCTGTATCATACTAAATGAATATTGAAAAATAAGCATGTTAAATGCTCTTTTATCAGCAATGCAATGTAATGCTCATTTTTCTGCCTTGCCACCACCTCTTCCACCAATATATAAAAAGTAGAACTGTCGTGGAACAGAGCGCATATTTCTTCATTGTTCTTTGTCAATTGCTCTGAATTGTCAGAAGGACCTTGAATCAACATACAGTGAACAATTCATGACCTTTGCAAACTTTAATCACATTTTCTTAAATGTTTTTCTTTTCATCTAGCTCCTTTTCATTGGACATTGATCAATTTGATTTGGTTTTCATAAAAATATTACCGAGGTGCAGTCAAAGGAGAACACAAACAATGTATACTTCATTTAAGATGAATAAGATGTCACAATGCATCACAAGAGCATAATCTTAAAATATAACAGTAAATGCACATCAGTATTTACCTCATCGAGGGAAGATGCCTCGTGACAACGTCAAGTGCCTGGACACAATCCTCTGGAACTTCATTAAGACGTCCTGCCAAAGCTTCTAAAAGTAACTGCAGACTGACAACTGATACCCACTGTATAGAAACCTTAAATGTCTGATCTTTACCTTCTCCTGGGAGGGTCACTTCCAAGTCAACCTATAATAAAAGAATGAAACTGATTGAGAAACTCTAGTTCTTAGTTAGAAATATTTGTAACGGATACAACATTGGAACGGATACAACGTTGGAAATAGCAAAAACACTACTCAACCAAAGTTAACAATTTTGGTGTTTTTAAGATGCATAAATAATAAATTAGATTTATTAATTCGTTTCAAATAGGCAATTTGAAATATAAATGTCAAAAAGGGAAATTTAAAACCCAAGGTTAAGAACCAAACTCCAATCTGGGATCAAGGAAAGCATCGATGCTGGCTGAACTCGGAAATGATAGTCAGAGGATTTAACCCTGTGAAATTTTGCCGGTATGCACCAGGTAACAAGGCGCAATATTTAATTCTCTTATTTATTTTAATATGGATTAACTTTACATAGAAACATAGAAAATAGCTGCAGGAGGCGGCCATTTGGCCCTTCGAGCTTGCACCGCCATTCATTGTGATCATGGCTGATCATCCACAATCAATAATCCATGCCTGCCTTCTCCCCATAACCTTTGATTCTACTAGCGCCTAGAGCTCTATCTAACTCTCTTTTAAATTCATCCAGTGAATTGGCCTCTTCTGTCTTCTTTGGTAAAAATTCCACAAATCCACAACTCTCTGGGTGAAAAAGTTTGTTCTCATCTCAGTTTTAAATGGCCTCCCCTTTATTCTTAGACTGTGGCTCCAGGTTCTGGACTCCCCCAACTTTGGGAACATTTTTCCTGCATCTAGCTTGTCCAGTCCTTTTATAACTTTATAAGTTTCTGTAAGATCTCCTCTCATCCTTCTAAATTCCGGTGAATACAAGCCTAGTCTTTCCAATCTTTCCTCATATGTCAGTCCCGCCATCCCAGGGATTAACTTCGTGAACGTACGCTGCTCTGCCTCAATAGCAAGGATGGCCTTCTGCAAATTAGGAGACCAAAACAGCACACAATACTCCAGATGTGGTCTCACCAGGTACAACTGCAGAAGGACCTCTTTACTCCTATACTCAAATCCTCTCGTTATGAAGGCCAACATGCCATTAGCTTTCTTCACTACCTTCTGCACCTGCATGTTTACTTTCAGTGACTGGTGTACAAGGACACCCAGGTCTCATGGCACTTCCCTTTTTCCTAATCGGGCACCATTGAGATAATAATCTGCCTCCTTGTTCTTGCCGCCAAAGTGAATAACCTCACATTTATCTACATTATACTGCATCTGCCATGCATCTGCCCACTCACTCAACCTGTGCAACCTCCTAGCATCCTCTTCGCAGTTCACACTGCCACCGAGCTTTGTGTCATCTGCAGATTTGCTTTTAATCCCATCATCTAAATCATTAATATATATTGTAAATAGTTGCAGCCCCAGCACCGAGCCTTGCGGCACTCCACTCGCCACTGCCTGCCATTCTGGCAGGGACCCGTTTATTTCTATTCTTTGTTTCCTGTCTGTCAACCAATTCTCTATCCATGTCAATACCCAACCCCCAATATCATGTGCTCTAATTTTGCCCACTAATCACCTGCGTGGGACCATATCAAAGGCTGTGGGACCTTATCAAAGGCTAGATTAACTTAAAAAAAGGCTTCAACTCAAACACAAATCTTTGCATCCTTTAGTACCATCCTTTTATCTCCAAACTATGGCCAAGTTAGTGATAATTTGGAAATATTAAAAATTAAAAATCACTACAATATTTTGAGTAACCTACTCGTCTTCAACAGTTGAAGGTAAGAGCCAAACAAAAATCTACAACACTCACCCTTTCTCGCCCAATTGGTAATGGATTTGCAGTGTACATATTTCTTTTCCCATCATAACCTGGTTGCCGATCCCCAAAAATTTGCATCTTGAAGTGTCGTACCATAGTATCAACCACTTCTCTAGAGAGGAATAAAATGTAGACAGTTTGAAATTTGAAAGTCAGAGCGTACAGATTTAGGATCCTTTTTCATTGTTTCAGTACAATAACAGTATTTCCTCAAATTCCTGGGAGAGGTTAAAATTTATCTCCACAAATGCCAGGGAATGCAAGTGTAAGCAAAAGAGCATGGTCCTATGTTGAAGTATACTTCGCCCAGTGAAACTTCATATTGATAATGGGACAAGTCAGCAGTAACACACCACTTAGCATCATAAAGTCCTAAAGCACGGAAACAGGGCATTCAGCTCGACCTGTTCATGCAGACCATCTAAATTAGTTACACTTGCCCACATTTGGCCCGTATCTCTCCGAAACAATGTACCTGTCCAAATGTTTTTAAATGTTATTTTACTGCCTCAACAACAGCTCATTCCATGTGCCCAATCACAAGATTTCGCACCACTGGTTTACATTAAATCTTGCCCTCTCACCTTGAAGCTATGCCCTCTCACGTTTGATTCCCCCATCCTGGGAAAAAGACTGAGCCTTCATCCTATTTCCCTTATGATTTTATACACCTCGAAAAAAAGATCACTCCTCATGTTGCTGCACATCTCACTAGAGCTCAAGCCCTTGAGTCCTGGCTACCTCCTTGTAAATCTTCCCTGCCTGCTTTCCAGCTTAATGACATCTTTCATAAAGCAGGGTGACTGAACACAATCCGTCAAATGCAGCCACATCACGTTTTGTACAACTGTAATGTAACATCACAATTTCTATCCTCAATTCCCCGACTGACAAAAGACCAGCGTGCCAAAAGTCTTCTTCACCACCTTATCTTCTTGTGATATCATTTTGGAGACACTGTGCAGATGCTACAATCTTATGATGCCTCTTTGTTCAATTCACACAAATACAAATCAAGTTTAAAAAAGCATACACTTTTGGTCAAAACTTATAGTAATTGCTGGCAACAGTGAAAATTCAATATTTTAGTTCCAATGAGGCATGTTAGCAAGTCAGTTATCTACTGGAATATATATTGTTTGTTACAACTCTTGGAAATTCAATGTGAAAGTTATAAAGCAAATTGTCATCTTTCCTTGCAAAGTGTACAACATCATGTATAAGTGATCTTTCAATAAGGAGTTTTGTTTAAGAAGGAACTGCAGATGCTGGAACAATCGAAGGTAGACAAAAATGCTGGAGAAACTCAGCGGGTGAGGCAGCATCTATGGAGCGAAGGAATGGGTGACATTTCGGGTCGAGACCCTTCTTCAGACTGATGAGGGGTTGGGCGGGAAGAAAGGAAAAGGCAGAGACAGTGGGCTGTGGGAGAGCTGGGAAGGGGAGGGGAAAGAGGGAGAAAGCAAGGACCACCTGAAATTGGAGGTCAATGTTCATACCGCAGGAGCGTAAACTACCCAAGTGAACTATGAGGTGCTGCTCCTCCAATTTATGGTAGGACTCACTCTGGCCATGGAGGAGGCCCAGGACAGAAAGGTCGGATTTGGAATTGGGGGGGGGGGGGGGGGGGGGGGGGGGGGGAAAGAGTTGAAGTACTGAGCCACCGGGAGATCAGGTTGGTTATCAATAAGGAATGTTGGATTCTATTGTTATCATCTAACAGGGGCCAAGGACATTTCCATCCACTCCTATTCAGAAAGTGTCCACTTCTCACCTGTTGACTCTGCGGGGACGTTTCTCTGGTTTGATATCCACTTCATAGTGGTAAACATCAATTTTAGGGATTTGGACCTGAAAATGATTGGCCAACAGGCGAATAGGTTTCCCAACTGTACCAAGTCCTGGCCTGCGAGGAGGTTGAAACAAATTGGTTGTTGCAGGAGGACCTGAAAATCAAAAGAAAAGTTATTGTTAAAACTTTAAATTGAACTAAATATAGCATTTCAAAAACCTCCAAAAGATGCATTAAAAAAAATAAGTATCTAAAAATCAATATACAAAACACGAACTCCTTTAAATAAATATTTTCTCCTCCTCCACATTTCTTAGCACATCAAGTTCAAAAGGGGAACAGAAGTTGATCTTGCATCTAAAAATGTTCTCATCAACTTATCACTGTTGCTCAATAGCACTAAATATTACGCCAAAAAAAAATGTAAAGGAAATTGAAATTGCTTAAATTGGCCACAAGTGATCATGACAGTTATCGAAAGTAAAGTGCATTCCAACAATAGTGCACTAACAAGCTAACAGCACATCAATAACAGTGTACATAAAACAGTAGATCTTATTCAATGTCTGGAATTAAATTAATAGGTTAAATGTTGTTCTTCAAAGATCTTGTGACAGTCTTTACTGTGTATTCCTCTCTTTCGCACCGAAACAGCCAAGACAAAAAGGGCATAATAGCAAATAAGCAACGATCAAATCACAAAACTATTCTCCGTCTTCCCCCAAAAAAGTAAGTGTTATGCACATTTGAGATACTGAAATATGGGGAGGGGGATCTGCTTTTTTTTCTTTAAAAATCTGAGTAAGATGATTTTAGATCCCTATAGAAATCTTGCAATTTATTATTTCAACTGTAATCAATTACAAAAGATCCATGGCATACTTACCCAGCCTGTGCAAATTAGCTTGAGAATCAGACACATTGCATTCATGCAGCAGTCTCTAAAGAATTGAGTTAATCAGCTATATTTCCAAAAATCAGTACCTCAAGGTCTACTTTCACTATTTAAAGCTCACTAAAGGGCCAATAAATCGTCTGTATTCTTTCAGGTTATCACAGAAATGTAGGGGAGAACAGCAAGAGAAGTCTCACAGAATTCAACCAATAATTAATATGTTCATATCAGTATTTTGTCACAAGCATCACTCAAAATAAAAAGAGATTTAATAACTGCTGGAATATATTTTTGACCATAATTATCAAATATAACAGG
This sequence comes from Amblyraja radiata, assembly GCF_010909765.2. NCBI lineage: Eukaryota > Metazoa > Chordata > Chondrichthyes > Rajiformes > Rajidae > Amblyraja > Amblyraja radiata. Next base: position 15,570,030 of record NC_045982.1, on the reverse strand, counting down.
ATTGTGCAAAATTAATCTAGAAATGAAAAAGAAACTGCTTAAAAATAAAGATACAGGATACTTCCAATTTAATAAGTGAAAACATACAGACACCTCATTAGGGTCTTTGGGAAAATACAGGAGGCTGTAATTCCTCCAAAGAAATTAAGAAATGTAATTAAGTTACAGGAAACAGGATTTCGTGATTTTGGCAAGTTTCTATGAAGGATGAATAAATGAGCAACCTTCTCCCTCTACTCCGTCCAAGGACCCCGACAGTTCTTTTGGATGAGGCACTTGAACCTCCTCTAGCCTCATCTATTGCATCCGCTGTTCCAGGTGTGGACTATATATCGGCGAGACAAAACGCAGGCTCGGCGATCATTTCATTGAACACTCCGCTCCGTCCACTTAGACCTACGCGTTCTCCCGGATGCTAAACATTTTAACGCCCCCTCCCATTCTGACCTCTTTGTCCTGGGCCTCCTCCTCTGAGCGAGACCCATTGCAAATTTGAGGAAAAGCACCTCATATTTGACTTGGGCAGCTTACAACCCAACAGTATGAATATTTTACCTTGCTTTCCGTCGCTCCCCCATCCTAGTTCTCGACTAGTTTCACTGTCCTTCTGATTAAATTTTACTGATTGTATGCTTCGTTGTCAACTTCCCCATAACAATGATCCATTCTATATTTTTCTTGATCTACATTCCTTTTGATCTCTCATTTTCACACCTTACCCTTCCTTATCCCTACGTCTCCCTCTCTCCGACAGCCTGAAGAAGGGTTTCGACACAAAACATCACCCATTGCTTCTCTCCAGAGATACTACCGGTCTCGCTGTGTTACTTCAGCATTCTGTGTCTGTCTGTGGTGTAAACCAGCATCTGCAGTTCCTTTCTACTCAAGTCAACAAAGAAAATATCCAATGCAGCCTTCAGTATTTAGCCAAAAGACCAAGACAAAAAGACCAAACTAGGGGGCGCTGTCCTATATGGTATGGCTGCCCAGCCTGCAGCTGTCAGTCTTTTCATCTCTTTTTTTAAATTTTTAGTTAGTTAAAAGTGTTTTAAAGTGTTTTCTGAAACTACCTTTCAGGGTCCCTACCTGGTCGAAGAGGCAGCTTTTCTCCAGGCTGCACCGTCGACCCGTCCTCGCGGCCTACCAGTGGGCCTAGAGCGGCGTTTCCTGAGGGGACCGCCCAGAACTTCGGCTTCGGCGGCGGCACAGCGCTTTCGCGGAGCGGAGCGGGCGATGCCTTGCCCGGGTCGCCGCACTGGAGCTCCGGTGAGCTGAAGACCGGCGAGTAAAACATCGCGGAGCCGCGGCGCTGAACTTTACATCGGGAGCCTGGGATCTCGCGCCGAAATCGCCAGTAGTGGAGCTCCATCCGGCGCAGCCTTGTTGGCTTCGGAAGCCGCGGTCTAGAGTAAGGAGGCGGCCGTTCCAGGTGTCCCATGCCGCTGAGAGGATTCTCCCGACGCCGGAGCACCATCACCCGACGAGAACGGCCTGGAACATCGGGCCTCCGTAGCGGTGACGGCGGAGGCCTCAATAGGCCTGACTATGGGTGGACATGGGGATGGGACTGAACTTAGTGCCTTCACTCATAATGGAATCCATTGTGGGGGGATGTTTATGTTAAAGTTCTTTATTATTGTCATGTTTGTATTCTTTTTTTATGTGCTGCATTGGCAACAAGAATTTCACTACACCTAGGTGTATGTGACTAATAAAGAAACCTTTGAAACCATTAAAAGATTAGGACAGAACATGTGGGGAAAATGAACAAATAAAACAAAATCTACATAACAATTTTTTTGGACAAGAGGTTTTATATACAGCTCACAAAATGAAATTACAGTTAGTACTGCTGCCTCATCTCTAGGGAACCAGAAGCTGAATTGGTGAAGTCTGCACATTTTGCAACCTCCTGATACTTTGGTTTTCTTCTGGTCCCCAAAAGGTGTACAAGTTGGTTAAGTGAACATCTCAACTAACTGTGAATTATCCCTCAGTATAGGTGAGCAACAAAAATCAAACATTGATGTGCAAGTGTGAGAGATTAAATTTTGGGATTACAGGAAAACAAGTACTGGAACTGACGAGATTACCCTGCTGGGAACTGAAATTGACTTGAAAAAGCCAATAGCCTCTTTGTCAAAAGTGACGCCCATTTTTGACGTGATTGTATTTATCTGATCTGTTTGAATAGCATGTAAAACAGCTTTTCACTGTACCTCTGTACACGTAACAATAATAAGACTTAACTAAACTTGGAAAAAATGCTATTCAATGTGCATATATTAGCTAATTCAGTAGAAATTTAAAGTGGGCCCTCTTACTCAATTATTTCATAGCTTAAACATAGGCAGAAAATCAAGCATCCTGCACTGAACGACTTATTACTTGATAAACGAAAGCCAATTGACAATTTAAAAGTTGAATTCACAAAAGTAAAGGGATTCTCCCTTACAGTGCATCCACATATTCAGACCCCTTCACGTTTCCCACATTTTGTTATGTCACAGGCTTATTTTTAAATGGATTAAATTATTTTTATCATCAATCTACAAACAATAAATTGATCTTAGGTTCATCCTGTTTCCATTGATAATCCTTGAGATGTTTCTACAACTTGATTGTAGTCCGCCAGTGGTACATTACATTGATTGGACATGATTTGGAAAGGCACACACCTGTCTATATGAGGTCACACAGTTGACAGTGCATGTCAGTGCAAACACCAAACCATGAAGACGAAGGAATTGTCTGTAGACCTCCGAGACAGGATTGTGTCGAGACACAGATCTGGGGAAGGGTATAAAACAATTTCTGCAGCATTGCAGTTCACGAAGAGTACAGTGGCCTCTGTCATTCTTAAATGGAAGAACTTTGGAACCACCAGAACTCTCCATAGAGCTGGCTGCCTCGCCAAACTGAGCAATCGTGGGAGAAGGGCCTTGGTCAGGGAAGAGACCAAGAACCCGATGGTCACTCTGACAGAGCTCCATAGCTCCTCTGTGGAGATGGGAGAACCTTCCACAAGGACAACTATCTGCAGCACTCCACCAATCAGGCCTTTATGGTAGAGTGACCAGATGGAAGCCACTCCTCAGTAAAAGGCACATGACAGCCCGCTTGGAGTTTGCCAAAAGGCACCTAAAGGACTCTCGGACCATGAGAAACAAGATTCTCTGGTCTGATCACCTGGCCAATACTATACCTACGGTGAAACATGGTGGTGACAGCATCATGCTGTGGGGATGTTTTACAGCAGCAGGATCTGGGAGACTAGTCAGGATCGAGGGAAAGATGAACGGAGCAAATTGCAGAGAGATCCTTGATGAAAACCTGCTCCAGAGCGTTCTGGACCTCAGATGGGGTGGAGGTTCACCTTCCAACAGGACCCTAAGTACAGGAGTGGCTTTGTGACAAGTCTATGAATGTCCTTGAGTGGCCCAGCCAGAGCCCGGACTTGAACCTAATCGAACAACTCTGGAGGGACCTGAAAATAGCTGTGCATCAACGCTCCCCATCCAAGCTTGAGAGGATCTGCAGAGAAGAATGGGAGAGATTACCCAAATACAGGTGTGCCAAGCTTGTAGCGTCATACCCAAGAAGACTTGAGGCTGCAATCGCTGCCAAAGGTGCCTCAACGGTACTGATTAAAGGGTCTGAATACTTATGTAAATGTGATATTTCAGTTATTTTGTTTTAATTACTTTGCAAACATTTCTAAGCACCTGTTTTCACTTTTTTATTATGGGGTATTGTGTGTAGATTAATGATTTAAAAAAATTGAATTTAATCAATTGTAGAATAAGGCTGTAAAGTAACAAAATGTGGAAAAAGTGAAGGGGTCTGAATACTTTCTGAATGCACTCACTGTATTTGGATGATTGAATGAATGCAGATGTTGATAATTTCCAGGAGGCAATGAGGTGGGTTTGCAAACAAAATCACACCTTTTGGTTGTCACACCTTCAGTTATAGCTCACATTCATCCCACAATGTCACCAATGCAACATGCATTAAATGCATCACAGCAGTCAGTGAAGGTCTCAATAACACTGCCAAAACTCACAATGGCAACACACACAAAGAAAACCCATAACCTGCAAGTTAACCTCATAATCACACATGGAAGTGTACATCGTCGCCTCAAGAGCTGTACCAGGTCCTCACCATCTTCAAGGGCAATGAGGGATGGGCATTAAATATTGGATATGCCAGTGCACTTACTTCCCATTAAAATAGAAGTCAGCTTGATTTATCAACAAGTAAGTTCTGATCATTACAATTAGGTACACTCAGATATGCTACTGTTTTCAAATGTCTTTATGTTTAAAATACCCACCCATTAAATATACCAGATCACATTAATGTGAAAAGTTAAAGACAGGTAGATCAGAGTTGAATGCTGGTTACAAAGATTAATACAAGACAGATGAATTTCAGTTCATTAGACATGTGGAACGATGCAGAGGAGAAATCAGACATGGCAGGCTCTTCTCTGGGTTGGGAGCAGTTTTGATGAATTAAATAATTAGGGTTGTTGAAAATGCATTCTAACCAATTAGTCTGAAGAAGGGTCTCGACCCTAAACTTCACCCATTCCTTCTCTCCAGAGATGCTGCGGCCGAGTTACTCCAGCATTTTATGTCTACCTTCGATTTAAATCAGCATCTGCAGTTCTATCCTACACAAACTTAATCGTTGAGAATGATGGACAACGAGGAGAAAGCAGTTCGGATGCATGAAAAAATGGTGTTTAATTTCAAAGGTCAAGGCCACAATTTTTGCGAGAAACAGAGGATAGCTAAACGGTCCCGTTTTTACCAGCATCTACGGGTCGATTTTGTCCTCGTCAGAAAATGTGTGTTATGGAACCATATCTCCATGGTATTGTAATGACTAGCACCAAAAGCATAGGGACTAACTTTACACATTGGGCTTTTGCATTTAATAATATTATGAGAACTTGTTCTTACATGCCGATTGTATCGCCTGATATAATTTGTACCCTATATCCTGGCTACTGTTCGGGGGCCTGCAAATCACTCCAATCAGGGTCTTTCTGGAAACAAGAAAAATAATCATTTTGGGTGGTGGATGGGAAATAAGGAACAACACGAGACAAAACTATTATTGGAGTGTACTGATCAACAATTGGGCGTTAAACAAAGATCAAACAATAATTAGAAAAACCACAATCCCCACTTAGACTGGATCTACATAGCTTGGAAGGCAGACTTCATAACATCCGCATTAAAAAAACAAAAGTATTTTATGTACAATGGACCAGTTCAGATCAAGTTTATCGTCATATGCACAAGTACACAAAACTCTTGCTTGCAGCAGCATCGCAGCCTGACTCGGGCAAATATACACAAAAATGTGAACTATACACAAGTTACACAAATTCTGCAAAATAAAAAGACTGCAAAAATGTGTTAAAAAAATACAATTAGGAAAAAGGGTCCATGCTAGTGCAAGAGGTGGTCTGTAAAGTTCCATTGCCGGGTTAGGATTAGGGTTGTGCTTGTTGGTTAAAGAATCTTATATTTGTCGGAAAGTAAACTGAAAATGTGGTGAGAGAACCAAGGCTTCTGCACCATCTGCCCGATGATAGCAGCAGGAAGAGGGTAATGCCTTGATTATGGGGCCCCTGATGATAGATGCCACCTTGAGACAACAGCTCATGTAGATGTTTTTGCTGGTGAGAGGGCCAAGACCACTACTCTCTGAAGTCTCTTGCAGTCACATGCTCTGGAATGTCCTACAGGTCATGATGCAACCAGTCAAGATATCTTCTACAGTGGATCTGGAGAAGTCTGTCAGGGTATTGCCGAATCTCTAAAATTTTAAGTAAAGATACAAGAGGTTGTTGCTGCATCACCATTCAACCAGGTGTTCTCTCTCACCCCTGAACACCGACTCATCACCACCCACGATTTGGCCAACAACAGTGGTATCATTGGCAAACTTATAGATGGCATTGGAGCTGTGCTTAGCAACAAGCCATGAATGTAAAGAAAGCAAAGCAGGTGGCAAAGCACTCAGTCTTGAGGTGCATCTATGTTTATTGTCAGCGAGGAGGAGATATACACTGTTCGAGGTCTGCCGATGAGGATGTCAATGATCCAGTTGCAAACGGACATACAAGGGTCCAGGTTTCAGAGCTTGGTGATGAATTTGGAGGGAATAATGGCACTGAATGCTAAGCTGTAGTTGAACAACAGCCTGCTGTACATGTTCTTGTCACCCAGAATCCAGTGAGATAAATGCAATTGACATGTTCAGGTTCATGTTCATTTCTGAAGCAGGAATTGATTCACGCCATAATCAACCCCTCGAAGTACTTCATCGGCAGTCATTGAGGCAAGTCACTGTGCTCTTCTTTGGCATTGATATGTCCAATTCCTCCTTTGAAACAGGTGGTAACCTAAAAAGGCTGGAGAGAGATTGCAGATGTCCTTCAATACTCCAGCCAGTTGGTTCAGACTGATCTTTAGCACTGGAATGGACACTTTTTGTGGATTCACCCTCTTGAAGGATGCTCAGATGTGGGCTCTAGAGACAGTGTAATGAAGGGCCGTGGGGCCTCGTGTTGGTACATTATTGACTCCATTTCAAAGCGTGCATAAGATGTTGAGATGATCCAGAAGTAATGGTTCTCTGATACTTATAATATCTTGTTTCACCTTGTAGGAAGCGATAATTTGCAAGCTCTGCCATAGCTATCAAATTTCATCTTAAACCCCAGGTTAGTCTGAAATTATCTCTTTGCGCTCTTGGCCTTTAGGATGTCATACTTGGTCTTCAGTATGATGTAATCCATATCAATTCAGGATTATGAATCTCCTAGTTCATCCAGGGCTTCTGGATGGGAAAGACACAGAATGTTTTTGTAGGTACACACTCATCCCTTTATTTCTTTATGAAATCGGTAACAACTGTGGTATATTCACTCACTCATTTAGGTCTGCTAATTAATCCTTGAACATGGCCTAGTCCACTGATTCAAAGCAGTCCCTTAACCTTTCCACTTCCTCCCCTGACCAGCAATTTATAGTCCTCTTTACCACTGCCACTCTTCAATCTCTGCTGTGGGTAGGAAGAAACAGCACAGCCGCATGGTTACATTTTCAAAAGTGCAAGAGAGGGATAGAGCATTAGGCTTTCCTGATGGTGGTACTGCAGTGGTTGCGTGTGTGGTCTACCCTCTGATGCTGAAGGTGATAAGTTAATGGTAATTTGGTAGATACTTCAATGGTATGCCTGTTTTTTGCTTGTTGATCACGATACTCAATTCCCCAAGTGCTAGCTTGATGTCTGTCTGAGGTGGGATGTCGAGTGCAACAAGGATGATAGTGGAGATGACAGGTTTAGGGTGAGGCATTAGAATAATTACATACAGATATTATCCATTCCCTTCAGAGATGCTGCCTGATCCACTGAGTTACTCCAACACTTTGTGTTTTGCTCTATTCAAAAGACAACCGCTTCATGGGGAAATCATGTCTCACAAAACTGATTGACATTTTCTGAAGATGTGACCAAAAAGGTTGATGAAGGCAGAACTGTAGATGGATATATGGATTTCAGCAAGGCATTTGACAAGGTTCTGCGTGGTAGGCTGCTGAAGATGGTCAAGGTATCCCTGTAGTCCCCTGCTTCGTCATTCTCTTTCCAGATATAGTCAAAAAAAGATTGTGGATGTAACGACGATACAGGATGTTGGGAGAATTATTGTCCATCACTAAAGTTTTATTAGCTTTAAGTTTATGTTCATCTCAGTGCAGTGGCATTAGGCTGGTTTGTTTAGATTACTGTAGTATGGAGTCAAGGACACTCAACAGGACAGCATTGAAGTTGAGGTGGTCTTTGAAGTGCTGCTTCCAGCAAGAGTTGAATGCCCATCTCTGATAAGCTTACATCTTTACTCGGCTTCTAGTGGAGTAGGGCCTTGGACATTTAAGAGATAGATGACTCACCGCATTGAAGATCCCATGCATCAAAGCTGTCAGCAAGTTGCTGAGCCTCAAAAAGCAGAACATCCCAATCAAATCCTAGAAACCCAATATGATTGCTAAAAGTGGAGAAATGGCCTATCGTAGACAGGCCTGTGGTTCCCACAATAGCCTCTTTAGCCACCTAAAAACCCACAAAATCAGAGAGGGAGAGGAAGTAGCCACTACAATTTGACTACCGTCACAACAGGTTAGCGGAGGATGCGATCTCGCTGGCTTTCCACACTTGGACAATAAACACACATATGTTTGGCCCACCAAACTGGTTGCCAAGCTCACAGAACTGTGTCTCCACGCATTCCTCTGTAACTGGATCCTCATTAACAGAACACATTCAGTATGTATAAAGCAGTTTTCCTCCTTTTCAAAAACCATCAGCAAAGGAGCACCTCAGGACTGTATGCTCAGCACCCTGCTCTACACACTCTGCACCCATGACTGTGTAGCCGGACACTTTTCCAACTCCATCTTCAAATTTGACGACACAATGGAATGTGACGAGTCTGAATATAGGAGGGAGATCAAATGACTGACCAAATGATGCCAGAACAACCATGCTCTCAACACCAGTAAAACCAAGGAATTGTTGACTTTAGAAGAGGAAGGGTGAGCATCCACAAATCTGTATTCATCGATGGAACGGTGGAAGAGAGAGTCAATTATCGCATGGTAGAGAGCATTTTGACTGGTTGCATCACAGCCTGGTTCGGTTACTCAGGAACGAAGATTGCAAAAAAATGGTTAACACTGCCCAGTTGATCATGGGTACTGACCTTCCACCTTCGAAGGATCTGCAGGAGTCGCTGCCTCAAAAAGGCAGCCAGCATCAGAGGCCCACACCACCCAGGCCACACTCACATTTCAACCTACGTCCAGGATCAGGAGCATTTTCTTCCCAACAACCATCAGGCTATTAAATACGACAACCTCCAAATATGCTCTGAACTACATAGATGCTAGTTTAAATCGAAGGCGACACAAAATGCTGGAGTCTGGAGAGAAGGAAAGGGTGACGTTTCGGATCAAGACCCTTCTTCAGACATAGACAACTACATAGACTTGGGGGGGGGGGGATTATTTTTGTCTTTGCACTATTATTGTTTGTTTGCTTTTTCTATATATACAATGTTCTATTGCGGGACATATGACAATAAAACTTGACTCTTCGATGATTACAAGATTCAACACAAAAAGAAAAAGACAACAGCAAACTTCAGATAAGGGTATGCAATGTAGAGGAGTAAAAATAGGCCTAATTAAATTTGTAGATCAAAGATATAAAACATAGCTAAAACAGATAATCAAAAGGACATCGCTGCTCAAACTGAATCAATAGCTGGAGATGAGAAAGGCACGAGTGGCGATGGTAAAGCACGTGACAGTAGGGAGAGGTTGAAAATAATGCCTTTCGTATTCTAATTATACATAGAAAAAGTTATGCAGGACTGGTGTCCCGGGGAAAATATTCATCTTCATTCCCCAATGTTACAGATGTTTTTTTTAATGAAAGCCTATTTCCGCAAAACCATGTCCTCGTCTGGACTTCGTTCAATCTTTATGGAGTCCCTTGTTTGGTAGCAGTTTATGATAGTAGAATCAACACATCAGAATATTGCCTGATCTCATTCCTATAGAATTACTCTTTTATAATATACATTTGTGTCGCTATTCACTTCTGAAATTGAACACGCTGCGATCGTAACTCAAGTACAACAATTTACATAAGTTCGAAGGTTGAGCCGCCTCCACTTGTTCCTTTACACAAGACTACTGGAGGCGGATGTTGCGTTCTTCTAAATAACCACTAAAGTTCCCACACCACTTAACTATTCAACTCGGTAACTCTATAAACATACGGCTTGCTATGTTAAAGAATCGCTGTCCGGGTAAAGAGACAGTTAGATTATTACCAATTCCCACTGTGCGATGTCAGTCTTCGTGCTTATTCGTTAATGTGGACTGTCGCCTTCCTCCAACTCCAACAAACCAATCACCCCACGATTCCATCCTTCTACCCAGCTCACGTCGCCGATTACTTCTCCCTCCACCAGGCTACGCGGAAAGGAATTACAACCGTATGTAGCGGCCACATACTCAGACCCGCTGCTTTTTCGCCTACTTTCTTTGCCACCCCATCCCCCAGTTCTCTGCCCGCTCGCTTGTTTACAAACACGTTTCAGGTGCGTGTCCGTCAGGCAACGGGATTAAAAGGGCCTTCACCCCGTCGGGGAAAACGTGGCACGTCTCAATCCCCGGACAAGCCAGTTACATTCAGCAGAAATAAATAGTCCACCTTCGCCGGTTTGGTATTGCCCTCGATTACAACGTGAACGGCTTTCCTTTCCTCTGATACCCCGGTACCAGTTGTGCGTGGCCGTGAACTGGGCCGAGGCGGCGCTCGCATTCACGGGCCCAAACCACTCCTCGCTGCCGCTACTATCACCGCCTCTGCTTTTGTACTACCGATCATCTTCAAAATGACCCCGAACCTCCACGACTCCAGTCCCTACCTGGCGCAATTGGCTCCATTCCCGCCGCTGTCGATTCCCGATTAGTGTCGAACCCGACTCCCCACCAAACAACGCTTCAGACAGAACTCCAATGCGCATGTGCCCGAATATCCACTGCCGGAACACGCATGCGCGGACGAGGGAGCTTTAAACCGTGCGCGCGTGTGCACGTGCACGACTACAAGGACCAATCGTACGGGGGTTCTATTTAACTGCCGACTTAAAAACTCCGCCACGCAAGCTGTGTATTCAGGTCGGACAAGCAGTACCCCATTCATTCCCCCCGTTACACGCTTGCCTGGGAATTTTTGTTATATAAACGTAATTTATTGTTTTATGTAAAGCAGGTAGTTCAAAAAGATAGATAGGTGAAGTGGTAAATGACAAATATTGGAATGACAAATATCAGACAGGAGTACCTCAAGGCTGCGTGCTGCTGTACTCACTCTATACTCATGACTGCGCAGCCGGTCATAGTGTGAACTCCATCATCAAGTTTGCTGACGACACCACTGTTGTGGGATGTATATCACTGATAGGGACGAGTCAGAGTATAGAAGAGAGATCGACCGACTGACCATATGGTGCCAGCACAATAACCTGTCCTTCAACACCAGCAAAACCAAGGAACTGATTGTGGACTTTGGAAGGGATAGGTTGGGAACCCACAGTCCCGTTTATATCAATGGGTTGATGGTAGAGAGGGTCAAGAGCTTCAAACTCCGGGGCGTGCATATTTCTGAAGATCTCTCCTAGTACGAGAACATTGATGCAATTATAAAGAAAGCACATCAGCGCCTCTACTTCCTGAGAAGATTACGGAGAGTCGTTATGTCAAGGAGGACTCTCTCTAACTTCTACAGGTGCACAGTAGAGAGCATGCTGACTGGTTGCATCGTGGCTTGGTTCGGCAACCTGAGCGCCCAGGAACGGAAAAGACTACAAAAAGTAGTAAACACTGCCCAGTCCATCATCGGCTCTGACCTCCCTACCATCGAAGAGATCTATCGCAATCGCTGCCTCAAAAAGGCTGGCAGCATCATCAAGGACCCACACCATTCTGGCCACACACTCATCTCCCTGCTACCTTCACATAGAAGGTACAGGAGCCTGAAGATTGCAACGTCCAGGTTCAGAAATAGCTACTTCCCCACAGCCATTAGGCTATTAAACTCAAATGAAACAAAAATCTGAACATTAATAGACCATTACCTGTTTATTTGCACCTTATCTGTTTCTTTATTCGTGTGTGTATATATTTATATAATGATACGATGACACGGAGCTGGGGGGCAGTGTTAGCTGTGAGGAGGATGCTAGGAGGCTGCAAGGTGACTTGGATAGGCTGGGTGAGTGGGCAAATGCATGGCAGATGCAGAATAATGTGGATAAATGTGAGGTTATCCACTTTGGTGGCAAAAACAGGAAAGTAGATTATTATCTGAATGGTGGCCGATTAGGAAAGGGGGAGATGCAACGAGACCTGGGTGTCATGGTACACCAGTCATTAAAAGTAGGCATGCAGGTGCAGCAGGCAGTGAAGAAGGCGAATGGTATGTTAGCATTCATAGCAAAAGGATTTGAGTATAGGAGCAGGGAGGTTCTACTGCAGTTGTACAGGGTCTTGGTGAGACCACACCTGGAGTATTGCGTACAGTTTTGGTCTCCTAATCTGAGGAAAGACATTCTTGCCATAGAGGGAGTACAGAGAAGGTTCACCAGACTGATTCCTGGGATGTCAGGACTTTCATATGAAGAAAGACTGGATAGACTCGGTTTGTACTCGCTAGAATTTAGAAGATTGAGGGGGGATCTTATAGAAACGTACAAAATTCTTAAGGGGTTGGACAGGCTAGATGCAGGAAGATTGTTCCCGATGTTGGGGAAGTCCAGAACAAGGGGTCACAGTTTAAGGATAAAGGGGAAATCTTTTAGGACCGAGATGAGGAAAACTTTTTTCACACAGAGTGGTGAATCTGTGGAATTCTCTCCCGCAGAAGGTAGTTGAGGCCAGTTCATTGGCTATATTTAAGAGGGAGTTAGATGTGGCCCTTGTGGCTAAAGGGATCAGGGGGTATGGAGAGAAGGCAGGTACAGGATACTGAGTTGGATGATCAGCCATGATCATATTGAATGGCGGTGCAGGCTCGAAGGGCCGAATGGCCTACTCCTGCACCTATTTTCTATGTTTCTATGATACTAGACCAAGTGCAGACCCGTTGGGTCTGTTCCCCCAACGTGCGGTTGTGGGGGGGGAGGCGGCATGCAGCGTCACACACATTAACTATCCCCCCCCCCCCCGCACTCACGCTAATTACCCCCCTTGATATTATATTAATGTTATTAATTTGCTCCTTTTACCCCATAAACACCCTATCTACTGATGCATAGCCCCCAACTTGCAGTCACATCTAGAGAGGGGGGGGGGGGGGCGGGGTTAGAGAGTGAGGGCAGAGAGAGAAGGGGCAGAGACAGAGAGAGAGACAGAGACAGAGGGGGGGAGAAAAAGAGGGGAGAGAGAGGGGGGAGAGCGGGGGTGAGGAGGGGTGGGAGGAGAGGGGGAAGAGGAGGGGGGGTGAGGAGAGGGGGTGAGGAGAGGTGGAGGAGAGGGGGGAGAGGAGGGGGGGGAGAGGGGGGAGAGGAGAGGGGAGGAGAGGAGGGGGGGAGAGGAGAGAGGAGAGGGGGGGAGAGGAGAGGGGGGGAGAGGAGAGGGGGAGGAGAGGGTGGGGGGGAGGAGAGGGTGGGGGGGAGGAGGGGGGGGAGTGGAGAGGGGGGAGAGGAGAGAGCGGGAGGAGAGGGGGGGGGAGAGGAGAGGGGGGGGGGAGAGGAGAGGGGGAGGAAAGGTGGGGAGAACCTAAAAAAACATTTTAGAAGCAAAAAAGACACATTCTGCAAGTATTGTAGAACACTTACATTTGTGTAGCCATGTGTTCAGTGTTATTCACAGCTCAGAGAAACGTGACCTTCTGCCTTCCTCCATCTTGAAGAGACTATGAGGCACACCACTTCCTGGTTTTATAGTCCCTTCCCCCTGCCGCCAGCAGGGGCAGCAGAGAGAATGGGGAATTTTGTAAAAACATTAATATCTCTGTCATTTTTCATCGACACACAAATCCTCGGCACACATATGGCGGAGGGGAGCTCTGAGCAAGGTGGCCAAAAATGACGGCCGTAGGTGGCGGCGTTCTCTCGGAAATCGCAGCACAGATGGCCAAAACCGGTCAAGAACAGACTTTTAGTAATATAGATATGGACACACTGATCTGTTCTGTAATCATCCCTACTATATTCTGTTGTGCTGAAGCAAAGTAAGAATTTCATTGTCCTATCTGGGACACATGACAATAAACTCTCTTGAATCTTGAAATTGAAATGCTGACTCAATGTATATATTATCTTTAAGGCTGAACATAATAATTTGAAAATGCCATATCTGACATTGAGGAAATATAATATAATAGAATTGCTCATATAATAACTTTCGTGTGAGGAACTTATGTTAAGTTGCAAGAGAAGGGCTTGGAGTTGGGGGTTTCAGAAATACATGTCTCCACAAAGAAGTAAAGTGCAAAGAGCACACACACATGGAGAACAGATGGCTTATGGTAACATGGAAATGTTGATCTGAATAGGCATAGCTTTGCTTGCTTTGAAGCAGCTATAACGCTGTCAGAAGTTGTATTTGGTTTAGTTTGGTGTTTAGAGTATAGGTTGTTAATGGGGTCTCTTCCCAGGACATAGGCACCATTTGTCCTTTATTTGTGACACATCTTTGAGCTCTGGTGTGTCATAAAGAGGAATTATGGTTGTCTATATTGTGTCTTAGACAACAAGGCTAGATAATAGTCTGTGATCTGGCTTGAACTGTTTAAATGTATTGATATTGAGATAAGAGATAAGGCATAGGTGATGGTTGTGTGACCTTTGTATAAGGGTGATTTCTTATGTTTATAGAGAACTGAGAAAGTAACTCTGTTTTGATAATCTTTGCTGTGTGAAATGCTATTAGCGAGGAGGCCTTACATTCCTTTCGACCAGAGATTGAAGGGGGAGGTTGTAATTCAGAATGAAACTAGACCCGAGCTTGGTAAGAAGCAATTATAATTTATCAAGTGTGACAATTAGTGGCCTTTGTGTGGTTGGAGTTGGGAATTGTGTTATTAGAAGTAACTTAAGTCTTTACCACCTTGTAAGAATGGGGCAAAACTCATATTTAATCCATAAGTAACTGTATTTTAACTATGGAAATTATTTGTGAAGTGTATTGTGTTTTAATTAGGATTGTAAGTATTAGACTTTGTTTAAATTTGAAGTTTTAGAAATAACTTTCTTTTCCAAAAGTGAAAATATATGTTTTGTGTGTATGTATTGTGTGATTGCTGTATGAAGTGTAATTTATATTCTGAGAGGTGGTCTCTGAGAATTAATTTTATATTTCTGTGGTTTTACTTCATTGAAATAAAATGATTTTGAGCGAAGAGGATAAAGAAAACCACAGAGGGAGCAAGGGTTGTAAAGAGGCCAGAAAAGAGAAAATCACGTGACTACACATGTTGTCAGTCACTGGAAAGGACTTAGTTGATTGGTTAATGCAAATAAGCTAATGTATGGTAAACCATAACGATTGGTTAATAGTTTGCCACATCTCTGTACCATAATTGTCTAATACCTATATAATGTGTTAAGTTTGTACCAAAGTCAGTAGCTTTAGACCTGTCCTGGAGCTTCCAGCTCTGTGTTGGAAGGTTTAAAGAATTATCTAGCGCAGTCAGAATAAATAATCGATTTTAACAGCAATGGTTTGAATCAAGTTTTCTTGAATTAGACTGGCAAAATAACTCAGTTTAACAACATTTAGAATCTGAGTAAGTTTTCAGTCCACACGACTGAAAAGTAAACGCATATCAACATCAGATAGAATTCGTATGGCTGGACGTCAAAGTGCTACATAATTGTTTATGAATTTGTTTACCCTTAATACCTATTCTATTTACAATAAGGTGACTTAAAGCTAGTGAAGTGTAATATGTGTTCTTTGTTTTTTTTAATGAAACCATTTTGGGTTCAGATTTATAACTATATAATTTATCAGTTTTCTGCAACTGTAAATACAATTTGGTTTCAATCCTAAAATAGCTACAATTACTAAAGCTTTTGTGCATTTTATTTGTCATGGTACAGAATCAATGCTTAATTTGTTTTAAGTTTCATTACGGTAGATTATTAGTAAGTCCTTAGTATACTGAATGCCTAACGAACATGTTGCTGTATTCAGTCATTTTCAAAATAAGTTACTGATATATAAAGGAATTAAGTGACAACATACTATTGCAAGATTTTGTTTTATTTATTTACTATAATAATGATAAAGGCAATTGAAAACAGAACATTTAATAATTAACCAAATAATAAAAGGTTTACCAAATTCAATGCTTAATTTGTTTTAAGTTTCATTACGGTAGATTATTAGTAAGTCCTTAGTATACTGAATGCCTAACGAACATGTTGCTGTATTCAGTCATTTTCAAAATAAGTTACTGATATATAAAGGAACTAAGTGACAACATACTATTGCAAGATTTTGTTTTATTTATTTACTATAATAATGATAAAGGCAATTGAAAACAGAACATTTAATAATTAACCAAATAATAAAAGGTTTACCAAATTCTGGGAACCTCTCTGAATTGTAAGAAACCTCCAGAATATGAATACTTAGTTAACTTAGGACAAGATTTAAGAAATCAGTACAATTGTATTGATAATTGATAATCACAGAATTATTTTTTTTCATACATAGACAATGATCAAACAAACAAGATGCGATAATACATTTATGTTACAGTCTTCTGTTACTTAGGATTTGATTCTTTATGCTTGAACCTATGGCACAGTTCAGTGTATACCGAAGGTGTATCCTGTAGATGAGAATACATTGCCTTAACAGACGAAACATCAACATGTTACTGAGTGGCTGCTCAGTATCTATCCATCCTACTGAGAGGCTGCCTCTGCACATAGCAGTTCTGATGATATTACGACTGCTGTTGATAGGAAAAACACAATCGGCAAAATATTTAAAATGCCCTGTGCATTTTCTAATAGCGCGGTGTCGATTGTTATACTGTAAAGGATTGGAATCCACTTTTGGTTACTTGAACCACCAACTTCCCACAGTACTCCCCTTCTAATTCTTGATGCCACTGAGGACAATGGAACAAGTTATTGAGAGGAAATTACAATGGTGGCTGATTCAAGGCACAAAGACAAATTTGTAGTCCTACATCATTTAACATGATTGGCTCCCTTATTCTTCTTTCACTGCAGATTTTTTTTTAATGAGGACAAATAAGTTCATCTTAAAATATGATACCTATTAAAATAAGGGGATTGATCAATGCAGTGTAAACTGAACCATGCAGAATTTAAGGTAAATCTGTTTTGTTGTCAGCATTGTTTGTGGGTACATATCTTAGGAATTTGAGCTTGCGGTTGCATAATGTTTAATCTATTTTTTTAAACTGAAACTGAGGACAAAGATGTTGCTATATAGGTTTGTTTTGTGTATCTTATAGTTCTTACATTGTTGACAGAAATTTGTATTGTTTTCGGAGATATTCTAAAAGAAAGTGATTTTCTTTCAGTACATCTGTTCATTTTCATCGATTGTAACAAATTTATTCTTAAATACTCAAACTGTGGAAAAACTAAAAGTTGGAAATAAAGTTTAATTTTCTAACAAGACATTTGATCTCTAGAGAAATAGCGATTATGTATTTACAAAATACAAAATAAAACATTCTTTGTAGATGGTCATGGGAAACAAATTGATACTGATCTAGAATAAAACACATGAAACTCCAATAGAAAGATTTTGTGCAGATGTTTAGTATAAAATGAGGAGAAAAGGTGATTTGCAAAGAATAAAGTGGCCAGAAGTACGTTCAACGTGGGGTGGAAGGAGGGAAAAATAAAGTGAAACCCAAAAGGATTAAGAAAATGGGATGTGCATGAAAATGCCAGATGATATGAAGCTATCGCAAAATTTAAAGACAAAGAGTTCAGTAAATAATCAAGGATAAAAACTACCATGGGTAATGATAACACAAAACCACAAAATTATGATAAAACCCATTTGGTTCACAATTTCAGAGAAGGAAATCGTATATGGTCTGGCCCGAAGGATGTCTAGACCCACAACAATGTGGTTGAATTGTAAATGGTTTCTGATATATACTTGAAAGACACTTAGTTTAACATGCTTTTAAAGATGGCGCATAAATGCAGACCTTCGGCATCAATGCCCATACACTGTAAATACATAAATATTAATTATTTCTAATAGCATTGACAATAATTGTTCAATGCCACTTATTTTGAGAATGCCAATGTGCTGTCTTGCCTTGGATATATTAATGTGTTGGGAAAGATATTCTCGGGAGCATATTGAAAAAAATGTATTCTCCAGGGGCAGGTGGCAGCCAACCAGGAGATGTCGAAAATTATGTTAGAGAGCCAACAAGGAACTATAATATTTATAATATATTTATATTATTTATAATATTATATTATAATATTTAACTATATTGTTTAATATACGGAGTTTACCGGTTTTTTTTGTAATGAATTCACTGAGAAGAAAATTGAAAAATAAAATTCATATTATTTGTCTGCTCATATTCTTAAATTACAAAGAAATAAGAATTCTGTTTGTTAAAACAGATTAGAAAATGTGATTTAAAATAAAAGCAAAGGTATATTTCTGTGAAGTTGCTTTAGAAACACAGAAAACATCCTTAAATATTCAGTTCAAGATTATGGTATGAGATGTATTTAGGCAAAGATTGATGCATAAGGAGGATCACCCTCACAAATAATTCAAAGAATTTTAGCAAAGTAGGATTCTAATAAAAAGCACCCAATTCTCAAGATCAAGCATGATTCAAAGCGAGGCAACAAAACACACATTAAGCCCTAAATTAACAATGCCTCTATGACAATATTTTGATCTAAGAAACCAAGACAACTAATAAGGATTGATTAAGGAAAATTATAAATGTGATTACCTTCTTGCTGGAGCTAATTTGAATTGGTTGCTTCTTAGATAGTTGTATTTTCAGTGAAATCTAGATTCTCTTCTGTTTGTCGTTGTTGATTTACAATTTTACTTTCTGACCCCTTACTACAAAGTAAGGACAAAACAAGATAAATGATCAAAATTGAAATATTTTAACCATCAAAAATTATTGTAGATGGTTAAAGAAGTGTAGCATTTCCTGCGGTTGCAAGGGAAAGTACCAGGGAAGCGGGTGGTTTGGGTGGGAAGAGACGAATTGACCAGGGAGTTACGGTCTCTGCAGAAAGGGGAGGAGATGGGAAGATGTGGCCAGTAATCGGATCCCGTTGGAGGTGGTGCAAATGTCAGAGGATTATATGTTGTATGCAACGGCTGGTCGGGTGGAAGGTGAGGGCAAGAGGGTCTCTGTCCTTGTTACGAGTAAGGGGATGGGGAGTGAGAGCAGAGCTGTGAGATATAGAGACCCTGGTGAGAGCCTCATCAATAATAGAAGAGGGGACCCCCCATCCCTAAAGAATGAGAACATCTCCGATGCCCTGGTTTGAAACACCTCATCCTGGGTGCAGATGCGGCGTAGACAAAGGAATTGGGAGTAGGGGATAGAGTCCTTACAGGAAGCAGGGTGGGAAGAAGTGTAGTCCAGATAGCCATGGGAGTCAGTGGGTTTGTAGTAGATGTTGGTCAATAGTTACCTGCGATGGAGATGGTGAGGTCTAGAGATGGTAGGGAGATGTCGGAAATGATCCAGGTGAATTTGAGTGCCGGATGGAAGTTAGTGGTGAAATGGATGAAGTCAGTGAGTTCTGCATGGGTGCAGGAGGTAGCGCCAATGCAGTCGTAAATGTAGCGGAGGTAGTGTTCGGGGTTAAGGCTCAATACAGTGGAGATAGAGTTCAGGGATAGGACCAATCCCTGTCTACTACTACTCTCCTCCGCTTGGCGGAGCTGGTAGACCACAGAACCAACCAATCCCCATCTACTAATACTCTCCTCTGGTCCCTTACCCTCAAAAACATTTCCTTTGACTTCTCCCATTTCCTCCAAATCCAAGGCAAAGCTATGGGCAGGCGCATGGGCCCCAGCTATGCCTGCCTCTTCGAACAATCCTTGTCGCTTTACCTCCCCCCTCGACTCCATCCATGGACCCAAGCAGTCTTTCCAGGTTCACCTGCACCTCCTCCAACCTCATCTACTGCATCCGATCTTGCAGGTGTCAACTGCTCTACATCGGTGAGCAAGCGCAAGCTTGGCGATCGCTTCGCCCAACACCTCCGCTCAGTTTGCAATAACTAACCTGATCTCCCAGTGGCTCAGAACTTCAACTACCCCTCCTATTCCGAATCCACCCTCTCTGTCCTGGGCCTCCTCCATGGCCAGAGTGAGGCCCACTGCAAATTGGAGGAACAGCACCTCATATTTCACTTGGGTAGTTTCTCCTGTGTGGTAACTCAAATTTCACTGTACTGGTACCTTAATTGGTACATGTGACAATAAACTGACCTTGAAACCTTCTTCTGTCTATTGCTCAATTAAGTTGTCAGATCTACCAGGCTTCATACAACCTTCATACATACAGGACATCGAAGGACGAGAAGCCGAAGCCAAGATGCCGAGCGTATATCACGCCGAAAAGCCAAGATACAGAATGGACATGACGCCGAAAGGACACGAAGCCGAACGGACATGACGCTGAACGGACACGACGGAGATGAACATGAATCTGTAAATTAGAAATATACATACATCCGAGCATATATGCATGAATATACAATCTCACAAAACAGAAGTTGGAGTAGGCCATGCAACGGAGACGACGTTGAAAAGCCGCCGAACGGACATGCTGTCGAAAATCCATGACGCCGAATGGACATAACGCCGAATGGACATAACGTCTCCAAGTCACTCTCTAATGGACCAATCGCTGACCTTTGTCGATGACTGACAAGGTGTCGGACCAATACCGTCCCGAGAGACGTACAAGGCACAACAATGTAACTATTTTTTTTTTTTTTAATTCATTTTTATTTATTAGAAGCAGTGTACAAAAGTATAAACCGCGGCATATGACATAATACAGTTATTGTACAGCTTCAATTTTAATTTTTAGCTAAAAATGAGAACGAAGAATAGAAAAAAAGCAAGAGAGAGAGAAAGTGAATGTGCAAGAGTAGAATCCCTAGACTACCAAATTGGTGTAGCCGAAGAGTGAGTAAGTAAAAGGAATAAGAAAAACGTAGAGAAATAAAAAGACAAAAACAGAAAGAAAAACAAAAAGTGACCTGCTTCGTATCTCTCCCCACCCATCACCCAACCCGTCATTAGTTTTAATTCCAAAATTGGGTTGCACCATACTATCCTTGTAATGAATCAATGAATGGTGTCCATGTCTTCGAAAATTGCTCTTTTTTCTGCTAAGACAAGTCTCATATTTTCAAGATGTAGCGTCTCAGGCATGTTTGTAATCCACATTTTAAGAGTAGGGGCAGATGTATGTTTCCAGAATTTAAGTATTCGTTTTTTCGCCGTTGCAATTTAACTATTTTAAAATGTAACAAGGTACGACTATTCTTGCAGCAAGTATAGATTTTTAAAAAGTGTTTCATACATATTTATTATTTCGGCTTCATGTCCATTCGGCGTCATAGCTTTTCGACTTCATGTCCGTTCGACGTAATTTCCCATTGGCGTTGTGTCTTGTCGGCGTCATGTCTGTTCGGCTTTGTGTCCTTTCGACGTCGTGTCCGTTCGGCATCTCGGCTTTTCGAAGTGATGTCTGTTCGGCATCTTGGCTTCGACTTCTTGGCTTCGGCTTCTCCTCCTTTGGCGTCCCGTCCGGGTACCCATACAACAACCTACTTACAAATCTTCATATATATTTTTAGAACATTAAAATGTAATACATACCTTTTTAAATAATGGTTGACACTTTGTAGCTTTTTTCTCAAAAAAGCTTCTCTAGATTGAATTCTTTGATATTCTTTATTTCCAACCACTCTCTCTTTCAATGCTAGAAATAAGCACACACAGTTTTGAGAAATGTGAATTACATAGATATTGAAAAAAATAACTAAATGGCACCATAAATCTGTAAATTAGAACTATACATACATCCGAGCATATATGCATAAATATAGAATCTCACAAAACAGAAGTTGGAGTAGGCCAGGCAACCCAGTGGAAGCAGAAACTTTAAATATATTTAAGACTAAAATAGATGGTTTTTTAGCTGCCAAGGGGATAAGGGGCTACGGGGAGAGGGCAGGGATATGGACCTAGGTATGGTTAGTATAGTAAGACCTGAGTGATCTCCTGGACAAGTGTCGATCGCCTAGATTGGGGTCGGAGAGGAATTTCCCAGATTTTTTTCCCGAATTGGACCTGGGTTTTTATCCGGTTTTTTGCCTCCCCCAGGAGATCACGAGGTTTTTGGGGTGGAGAGGGGTGATAGCGGTATAAAGGGGAGGGTAGTGTCTTGTGTTCTGTGTCTTGTGTCTACTGTTTGTGGGTAAGTGTGCCTGTTTAGTGTTCAGCCATGAGCGAATGGCGGTGCGGGCTCGACGGACCTGGTGGTCTACTCTCGCACCTACTTTCTATGTTTCTATGTTTCTATGTTTGAGCCTGTTCCACCATTCAATTTGATCGTAGCTGACCACTCAAATTCAGTAGTTTGTTCCTGCTTTACTTTCATATCACTTGATATATTTAGCCCTCAGACCAATATCTAACTCCTTGAATATATCTTTTGATTTGGTTTCAATTGCCTCCTGTGGCAGAGAAATCCACAGGTTTACTAACTAATCTATAGGTGGAGATATTTTTCCTCATCTCAATCCCACATAGTTTATTGTTTATCCTTAGACTGTAACTCTTCTGCAACCATATGATAAATGGTATGCGTGTGTTTTTTTTTTTGCTGTATATTGAAAATGGATAACAGTGTTTTGTTAGTATCTCATAAAACATATTGCTTGCTAAAACAATTTGCTAAAATTTGTTAGTCCTGGACTGACCCATGAAAATGGTAATAAAAATGGTCATTGAAAAGCAAAAGCTACAGGTACTGGAAACTTTAAATAAAAATAAGTTCCTAGCAATAATCAGCTGGTCAGGCAGCAATGGTGCAGAGAGAAACAGAATTCACAGGTCAGCTTGATGACCTATCATCAGAATTACTCAGATGAAAGGTCATCAACCTGAAATGTCAATCCTGTTTCTCCAGAGATGCTGCCTAATGTTCTGACTATTTGCAATGTTTTCTGTTTTTAATAAGATTAATAAAACATCTTGTAACTCAAAAAAGTAAATTCAACTAATTTGATCCATAATAGACAAATATTGATTATATGAACCTATGCAAAAAGTTCAAGACAAATCTGGGACCTCTGAGCTGTTATAGCAATTCTAGGGACTTAAAATGAAATGTGTTGGAAGTAATGGAAATTCACTGATTTGTTCGATAACAATTACTACATTAGTTATTTTCGAAAATGCATTTATCATATTAAACCTAATTAAAATAACGTTTAAAATGCTACCTCAAATGTTGTAGCATGTTTATATGATACGACATTGCTTTCAAACCGAAAACTACAATAGATATGCAGTATTAAAAATTAAAGCTTCAACATCCTTTCTTTATTTGTTCATTGGATATGGGCGCAGACAATGCTACTATATATTGTTTATCCTAATCACCCTGATCTAAATTGGCAGTTAAGAATTCACCACAATTAGTCCGTGGGCCCGAGGGGCCTACCGTGCACCCCCTCTATGATCCTACTTCTTGGGTGTAATTTTGTTCATTGGTATCTCTTCTGTCGAAAAAATGATGTTCCCAAGAAAAAAAACTCATTTGGACTATGTTCTTTTAACCTTTATTTCAATATATGTCAAAATTGTGTTTTTTCACACTTTGCCCTCTTTCTTGGGGTATGTGAATTTGGTACTTGCAATTGAGTCTTTCTTAGTAAAGATACATAAAAAATCCACTAAATTAGGACTATATCATCTTCAACTCCATGAAAATCACCAAGCTCTGCCAGAGGTTTCACAGTTTGATTGGCTTGAGTTTGCCGATTCCTTTGAATGCACTTGTTGAGTCACAACCTGAGAACGCATGTAGTTCAAGTAATGCTGAGCAGTATTCTGAGTAGGACTGCTTTGCAAAATGGGTGACATCTATTAGCCTTTGCCTTTTGCCTCTCCCTGTGTCAAAGAACACGGTGGTGTCTTGAATGCTGTTTGCATAGTGAAGCAATATGAAAAAGATATCGCTATCTGGGCTTTTGTACATGGTCATATCCTTGCTCTTTGCCATAGTTGCAGTATAGGATGACTCGCGAGTCTGTTTCTTCTTGGTTTGACATCAGGGATTGAATCTCAAACTGCAGTGTCTCTTTCCCATTTTGAGAAGTAAGAAGCGTGGCCTCTCCTTCCTTAATGAAGATCACCTTCCTTCCATGTAGCCCTGTCATGCTCACTCCACACATCAAGAAGAAGTTCAATGAGCTGTTTCTTGGTCTCATCATTGATCAAGAACTGCTTCCAATCTCTTGGTTTTTTTGGTCTTTCCTCCTTTGATTATTCTCTTCTCCACACACCCACGCCGTGTCTGTTCACTTGACTTCACTGAATCTGGTTTGTACATATCGGTACTGAAGACTACATAATTAGATGACAATGCATTGAAGATTTTGATGCCAATCTCCTTGAAGTTTGCAGGATTCTCTTTGAGATAGTAGAATGCAGCATTGCCATCTTCCACTATCAATGTCTTGTTACTGGCAGGAAGTTGTGAGTTGTCTACATCTTTCAATAGGTAGTGTAGGCCCTTGGATTTATTAGTCTTTGCAAAGAAGTTGTCTGGAATATGGTGCAGGGGTCAGAGAGTACTTCATAATCTCCTGTAGATTGAGTTGACTGCCAGAACTTTGTGCTTTGACCATCAGTTGAAAAGCAATATCTCCTTGTTGCTTGTACAGGTGCACAACCTTTTATCCGAAAGCCTTGGGACCAGACACTTTTCGTAATTCGGAATTTGTCGGCCTTCGGAATGGAAATTTTTTAGCGTAGATTTTAATGGCTGGCTCAGTGGTAGAGTGCTTGGCTCATATCCGCAAGGTCGCGAGTTTGCGCCTTGATCCCGGCAGTTCCTCGGCCCATCGGGGAACGGCTTCTGGTGGTCCTGACGTCTCCGGCCAGTTTGCAGTTTTCCTCTGGAGTTGGAACGGGGCTGGGCTGCTGCTGGCTGTGGGTCTCTGGGATCTCCGTGCTTGCAGTGGGCCTGGGGGTCGGTGTTCCGTTGGTCCTGACGTCTCCGGTGACTGGCACTGACCTGCTGGCATCGCCGACATGAAGACAGTGCAAAGCCCCCGCGCCGGTGCAATGGGCGGGGAGCTGGAGAGGGGAGGGAAGGGGTCACACACATGGCCGGGAAGCAGAGGGGTGTAGGTGGGGTGAAACTGAAGGGAGCGACCATCTGCTGCTGCCTGCCCGCTGAGTTTAAAAGTTCCCACGCAAGACTCACGATACACTGTGTATCGTGAGTCTACCGTGGGAACTTTTTAACTCAGCGGGCAGGCAGCAGCATATTGTCAATTATTAACCCTCCCGCGCAATATACCCTCACCTTCTCTTTTATGAATGGGGATTTAGTTCCCCTTTCTTCGAGGACCGACCGGAGGTTCCGCTGTCACCTCTGCGGGCCGCCCTCGGTGAACGTTTTCAAGGACCTTTCTTCATGGACCGAAAAAACGTCCGCTATTCGTAGGTTTTCGTTATTTGGATCTTCAGATAAAAGGTTGTGCACCTGTACTCTATAACCTTTCGTTCAGATGTTTTCTTCACTCTTTTCTTTGTTTCTGCCATGGTTTTGAGTTTCAGGTTCTTGATGGTTTCGGAGAATGCTGTCTTTTTCTCAAGTCGCTCGCTGATGATCTTCTCTTTCTGTTCTTTCCCTGTGGTAAGTACCTTTATGACATCTTTCTCAACTTCAACCGGAACACGTGCACCAGAAGAGAGTACATACAACCCAGTCTTGTCATCTACGTCAAAAGGATTCAGGGAGCTCTTTACGGCTTTGATGGCTTTCTTTACACATGCATCACTTTTCCTTATCTCAGTTGGTTGTTGATCTCTGCGTTTGTTTCCGCGATTGGTATCAGAAGTCATGTCTGCAAGGCTGAGAGTTGCAGAGAGAAAGTGTGCCCTTTCTGTTGAAGTTCGAACCCATTTCTGATAAGCACTGATTCTCCAAGATGCCAGAGAGTCCAACACCACTACCACCATCTCGAGATTTGCCATGCTTCATGAACGTCTCCTCAATCGTTTTGTCAACAGCACATCGGTTTCCTGGTATGAACGACCTAGCGACATTGATGACACCTCTTTCGAGGAAAGCCAGGGCACCGGGATGTGATTCTTCGATGTTTGCCAAGAACACAGCAAGGTAGGTCAGATAGCGGGAGTAATTGTGACCACCAAAGGTGAAGAAGAGATCGGGCATAAGAAACAGACAGTGCAAGTACAACGGAAAGTTGTTCTCTTTCACAGTCCTAATCAATGAGAGAGCAATCCACACAGAATCCATGTGTGACAACCAAAATTCATGTACGACAACCAGTCTTCCCGAGAGATCCTTTTCGAACATCATCTTTGAAGCTCTCATATGACTCCATCAATGTGTTGAGATCTGCATTTGCCATGACTTCAGCAAGTGCCTGCTTTGTTGGCGATCAGACTAGCTCTTGAAAGATGCCCTTTGTTTCCTCTGGTAAACCGGACAGCACTGCATCTTTTCCAGCCATAGACAGGAATTCATCAAGAAGGAGCCTCTCCAAGCACTCCACCATCATCTTGTGGCAGTGCAGACTTCTGTCGTAGTTCTTTCTTGTCATAACACCTTTCATAGAACCAGTAGACATGAGTCCCGATTCCATGAGGCATCCTGAAGTCCGGATCCTTCCATTTTCTTTCCAAGCATTTTGGAGAATGCACAAATGACATGAAATGTGCCAATCAACACAATGTGTTTCTTGTACTTTGCAGGATGACTCCACACGAGACGATATGCCTTCATGCAGACACCCAAGTCGAATGTTGTAATGACATATTCTTCGCCAACCTCATGACTTGCTTCTTCAGAAGCTTGTAAACACTCTTGAACTGTACTAAATTCTGTGATGGGATGATTGATCACAGGATAGTAGTCAATTGTGGTCACATTTGATGGCACCTCACCTGTTGCTGAGACAAATCCAGCCCAAGCTGGAAGCTCTTGATCTTTCTCACTACTCGCTTTCCAGGAAAGCATCCATGCCAGATCTTATCTTATACACTGTTTGAATGCTTCATCCCCATCATCACGCTTCCAGTGCTGCACACAAATCTCTGGATTTACTTTCCGGTTGACGTCCAAATGAGTTTTATTTCTTGGGAACATCATTTTTCTCACAGAAGAGATACCAATGAACAAAATGACACCCAAGAAGTAGGATCATAGTGGGGCTGCACGGTAGGGCCCTCTGACCCAAGGGCTAGAGGAGGAGGAGCCATCTTGGGGAACAGCTGCTAACCAGCAGCCATCCGTTTAATCCATTTTTTTTCCAGTTTTTAGTAAGTCTTGTTTTTCGTTTGTAGGAGAAATGGACTTCTTAATGTGGGGGGAAGGAGGTAATCTTACTTCTAGGTCCCTACCTGGTCGGTGAGGCAGCTTTTTCTCCGGGCTGCCCGTCGACCCGTCCTCGTGGCCTACCAGCGGGCTTAGAGCGCCGTTTCCTGGTGGGGACAGCCCAGCACCTCGGCTTCGTTGGCGGCACAGCGCTGGAGCGCTATCGTGGTGCGGAGTGGGCGATGCCTTGCCTGGGTCGCCGCGCTGGATTGACGCGCTGGAGCTCCGGTGAGATGTGACCGCCGAGATCAACACCTCCGGGCTGCGGGTCTGCGGAGCGGAGCGGGCGGCGCCGTCTTTAACATCGGGAGCCTAGGAGCTCCAACCCGGTGCGTCCCTGTCGGCTTCGGAAGCCGACAATCCCCTGCTAGGAAGCGGCCGTTCCAGGTGGCCCAGCCACTGTGAGGACTCTCCCGACGCCGGGGCAACTCTACCCGGCCAGAATGGCCAGGAACATCGGGCCTCCGTAGAGGCAATAGCGGTGGCCTCGAATAAGCCTGACTTCTGGGAGAACTGGGGTTGGGGACTGGACTTTGTGCCTTCCCCCACAGTGGTAACCATTGTGGGGGGATGATTTTTCTGTGTGTAGTTACTATGTTAGTCTGTGTCCAAGATGGCTGTCGGAAGAGAGAGTGGACGCTGGCTCGCTTTAGCTGCCGCTGCTCTCTCTTCACATTGTGTTTTTTGATTTTTTTTTTTGATTTTGTGTCTTTGGAGCGATTTCTATCTTTAATTTGTATATTGATGATGTCCTTATTATTTATTTTTCTCCGACTATATGTTTTTTTTTCTCTTTTTTTTTTCTTTCTTTTTTTTTTCTCTCTTCTGTTAATCTTCGTAAGGTGTCCTTGAGATTTGAAAGGCGCCCGAAAATAAAATTTATTATTATTATTATTAAATGCTGTATCTGGGGTGACATACTGGATAGGCTAAATGAAAATTAACAAAATGCAGATGCTGGAAATTTGTAATAAAAACAGCAAATACTGAAAAGGTTCAGATGATCAGACAGGATCTGTGGAAAGGGAAACCAGACACCTTTTATCTGAAGTAGAAAATAGATTCAAAAATGTAAACTTAAATTGCACACGTTGTTTCTCTTTTCACCGATGCTGTCTGCACTGATGCTGCTTTGTTTATTACACATAGACTGGATTGCATGAATAATTTCCTCACTTGAAAGATACTGATTAATCAGCTGTTTTCTCAGGATAATCCAATAGTTTTGTTATTAACTAGACCAAGGGGGGCCCGTTGGGAACTGTCCCCCAATGCGCGGGGGGTGGCAGCGTCACACGGGAGGGTTGATCCCTGAACGCAATATTCCACCTCTCAACCATAGCCCACAACTGAGCAGGCGCGGCTGATGAGTTCCCGTTGTGACAAGACCCACCTCACACACACTACCCCCCTCCCCACAAACTAACCACCCCCCCACACACTAACCACCCCCCCCACACACCAACAACCCCCCCCACACCAACAATCCCCCCCCACACACCAACATCCCCCCACACACTAACCTCCCCCCCACATACTAACCCCCTCCACACACACCAACATCTCCCACACACACTAACCCCCCCATACACCCCCCCACCCACACACACTAACCCCCCGTCTCTCTGCCTCTCTCTGTCAGTCTCTCTTCCGCCCATCACCCACTCCCCCCCCCACCAGTCACACACTCCCCGTCACACAACTCACCTGTCACACAACCCCCCCAGCACACACTCCCCCCTCCCATCAAACCCTCCCCGTCACACACTCCCACGTCACACAATCCCCCCGTCACACACTCCCCCCCCCGTCACACACTCCCCCGTCACACTCCCCGCCCCGTCACACACTCCCCCCCCACGTCACACACTCCCCCCCCCTGGTCACACTCCCCCCCTCCCCTGGTTACACTCGCCCCCCCCATCACACACTCCCCCCCCATCACACACTCCCCCGTCACACACTCCCCCCCCCGTCACACACTCCCCCCCCACGTCACACACTCCCCCCCACCCCCCTGGTCACACTCCCCCCCCCCCCTGGTTACACTCGCCCCCCCCATCACACACTCCCCCCCATCACACACTCCCCCCCGTCACTCTCCCCCCCCCCCTCCGTCACTCTCTTCCCCCCCCGTCACTCCCCCCCCCGTTACACACTCCCCCCGTCACTCACTCCCCCCCCCCGTCACACACACACCCCCCGTCGCATACTCTCCCCCCCCACCCCCGTCACACACTCCCCCCCGTCACACACTTCCCCCCCGTCACACACTCCGTCAACTCTCACAGGTTCCGTATAGGAGCAGAGATCACATTGTGATGTCATTTTTGTTTTTTGGAATTTTCATGGCAGCTTGTGTAAATGAGATCCATTGTGATTGGATGACTGTAAGATGGCAGTGTGACATCATCACTGGAAGCTGCTGGAAGAGCCTCCCTGTCAAAGGCAGTTATTCTTTTCGTCAGCGTCAGCGCTCGCCACAGAGACAGGCAACCCCTGGAGCCAATCACCCCCCGCAAGGAAAATTATGGAATTTATGGAGGCAATCAATCGTCCCCACGTTGGGGTGGGGGCGAGGGGTTGGGAGAGTGCGGGGTGAGGGGTTGGGAGAGTGTCGGGCGAGGGAGAGAGGGCGGGGAGATCCGCGAATGGACATCTTGGCTAGGTCCAGTAGCAAACTGACAGGGAGATTCCCACATCCCCCGATCGGCCCACCCCATTCCCTGCCTTGTGTCCAAACATCAGGATCGTGGGACTAACCTGAGGAACAGCCTCTTCAGATATTCGTGCGGGGGCAGCAACCTCACACACTCCATATTCACGTGGAACATGGTCTATGAGGCCCCCAAATCAAGATCCCTTTGAAGCAGACAGGCATGAGGCTCATGCCAAATGGCACGTTGCCCCACCCCCCTCTGACAAGGCCTGCCTTTGGCATCCTCTCCTTCAGCTGCGGTTACCATTGGCAACGTTCCATTGTAATGTCATTGTGTCAGTGGGCAGCTTGAGAGTCCATTGTGACAGGTGCACTGTGAGTGGCATTGTGACATCATCATTTGAAGCTGCTGGAAAACGGTTCGTGTGAGAAGCGGTTTTTGGCTTTTTTTTAAACTTTAATTGCGAATAACTTTCGAAATCTGGTGAACCTGATGAGGTCATGGAGGGGAAAATGTGAGTAAGAATATGTAACAGTTTAGGCGTTAGCGCGTAGATTTTTGAGGAAGATACAATGAACACAGACAGACAGACACACACACAATCAGACTTTTATAGGTATAGAGATAGATGTTACTGAGTTCACTTTTGCTGCAGCCCCTGCCCCAAATTCTAGATTTGTTTAAATCCACAAATTAAAATTTCACAGCTGCCATGAAATGTTTTGAACTTGTATCTCTGGATCAATGGCTCTGAATGGTAACCTTGTGATTTATCAATTAGAGCACCATGCTTTAATTCCTTATCATTTAGAGCTTTAAGTACAACACAAAAATGTATAGAACCTTTGTCGTGATGTTGTTCACACAATCTCTGCACTTTTTCCAGCAGTTCGTCCATGGCTATCTGTAAGTCCTCATCAATGATTTCTTGCGCAGATTGTAATGTTCCCATTTCATTTTGCAATAGCAAGAGATCTTTCTCCAACACAGTTAGTTTCTTATTCTTTGTCCTTAAATTAAAAAATAGGTATTTTCTACTCTGTATTTACAATATTTATTTGGATATCATTCTGTACTTATGAGAGTCAGCATAAAGATTTAATAGCCAAGTTTAATATACCCAATTCAAATTTATTCAAAAGGACATCACAATGGTGCAACCCCCTCCTCCTCCCACCACCATACTTCTGATATTAATTGTTGATCGAGAGGACATCCAGTGGCTGGGCTTACTTGCAATTATATTTTTTAGTTAATACACAATTATAAATTCAAACTGGCAGTACAAATGACAAAATCAGATTACAATAATCAAATTAGTTCTATCCATTGGAAGTACAAGAATTATGGTAAATTCACTTCTGGATACACGGAATCCCCCATAAATACACTCTTACAGTCATTTTTAACATCCCAGGTCTGTTGAACAAAATTCTGTTTCATGCTTCTGTATTCAACGTTATGAAGTTTCATTTTTCACAAAAAAACCATACATGATATAGTTTCAAATTACATTCACAGGGTGCATCAGGAATGCAATTAGGTGCCAAGGAAAGGAAGGATCAAAGAAAAATGATGGCATCACACGACATATAATAAGACTGGATACCACATATTAAGTTGCAGGGCAGCCACGATATAAAAGTTTCCTGAGAAGACAAGAAAGGGAGCAGAAGCAGAATTCGTAGGCCAATTGGCTTCTCATTTATGCCCAACCTTTTAATATGATCATGGCAGATCTGCCTCATGCTCAATGCCTCCTCTATGTCAGTTTCTCCAATTTTCAAAAGTTTACTATACCTACCTCAGCTTTAACTATCTCTCCTAATCTCGCCTCAACACTTGGGGAGAGAATTCTGCAGTTTCTCTGCGAAAAGATATCAGATTTAAATAACCCCTCTTTTCTTGAAACAATACCTCTTTTGTTACTATCCCAACATCTACTCTGTTATGTTCACTTAGGATCTTATTTTTTCTACAATATTGTAAGGGGACCAAAACGGTATGCAGTACTCCAGACACTGCCTAATCAATATTCTTTACATTACCTCACTCCAATCCCTTTGCAACAAAGGTCAATATACCCATGGGTTTATAACTACTTGCTACACCTGCTGATCACTTTTTGGGATTCATGCACATACAAATTGAGATACCTCTGTACCCCAATCGTCTGCAATCTCTCTTCATTTAGATTAGTCTGCCTTTTAATTCCTCTTATGGAAGTAATTGACACTTTCCCACATTAAAAGCAGTTTTCATCCACTCCTTCAGCCTTTCTACAAGTCCAACTATCCTCATAACAAAATATTTTCAAATCTTTGGCAAACTTTGATACCTTACACTACATCCCCTCCTCCAGGCCATTAAAATAGATAATTGAGGTCTAAGAAGTAATATTTGGGTACGCCGCTCAGTACATCCTTCCAGTCTGAAACTTTTATTTCTGTAGCAACAGATTTTCATATATTTCGAGAAATTAACTCCCTAGCCGCTAAAGGATGAGCATGGTTAAGGGGGGTGTCTTCGAAACGCATGTGAGCTCACCCACAGAGACCTTCAGAGGTTCTTCACAGATATGGCTTCAAAACACAGTCTTTTGATGAATAAATGCTTTATTGTTGATAGAAAACAGTAAGATACATCCAAATTTCTTCCGACATTTCTACAATCTTCATCGAACTCCAGCTTATTACTTCATACATTAGAAAACTCCTCGTGTCTCCATTACACTTCGCATGATCTCCTTTATGGCTCGCATGGTCGAAGGGTTAACCCTCTCCCTACTCGCTCCAAACTGCACTAAAAAAACTAAACTTCTGCGCAAGCATCTTAGCTCCAAACACGCCCAAAAACACGTCATAAATCCCACCCACAATGTAACGGGCTGTCTAAAATTTAAAGGCTCATGCCATCATCAATGACATGCAAAACAGGCCAAATGGTCACTACAATTCCATAAATTAGTATGTCTGGATAATCCAGACCAATAAATGCAAACACACCTACCCAAAAAAGGCCCCACAGTGGTACAGTTAGTAGAGCTGGTGCTCGCAGTGTCAGACACTCGAGTTCGATCCTGACCTCGGATGCTATCTGTGTGGAATTTTCCCGGTGACTACATGGGTTTCCTCTGGCTGCTTCGCTTTCCTCCCACATCCCAGAGACATGCGAGCTTGTAGGTTAATTGGCAACAGTAAATTACCCCGAACGTGTAAAGAGTAGATGAGGAAGTGGAATAACATGGAACTAGTGCGAATGGGTAATCAATGGTCAGGATGGTCTCAGTGGGCCTAAGGGCCTGTTTCCATGCTGTATCTTTAAAAAATTCAGTGAGCTATTACTTTGTGCTCCATTCTTTTGATCAACACCTTCTCAAAGGCTTTCTGGAAATCCAAATATATTATATCTGTAGATTACCTTTTTCTTGTACTTGTTACATCCTTGTTGAACTCCAGCAAATTTATCAAATGTGGTGTACCTTGCATAAAATGTTGACTTGGTTTGATTGTGTTTTCTATGTAACTCGCTATATCTTCATATAAACTCCAGAATCTTTCCCACAACAGTTAGTTAGCTAACTGACTTATATTTTCCCACCGTGTCTCCTTCCCTAAGGGAGGCCAATTGTTCCTGGTGACTAGTCCGTATTTAGTACCATTAGTTTTTCCAATAGTTTGTCCTTGTAATTGCTTACAAGTTATTCCACGCTATTTGAAACATGACTCATTACCTTTGCTATTTGCAGTGTTCTCTACTGTAAAGACTATTCCAAAATATTGGTTTAAATAATCTATAATTTCCTCGTTTCCCATTATTAATTCCTCAGAATCTTTCTCTGCGGGTTTTACTCTTTTGCTAAGCTCATCCTTTTTTTTAAAAAATAAATGTTCATGGAAGCTCATGGTACTTGTTTGGTTTTCCATTTTTCTCATATAATCAATTTTGTCTCTTATTAACCTTTTAACTTTCTCCCAGCTGGCTTTTGAAATGTTCCCATTTTTCTGGTCATTCAATAGTTTTTGCCACTTTGTGTGATATTGTAATCGATATAATCTTTCCCTGGATCCCTTTTGTCAACCACAGATGATTCCACTTTCTCACTGAATCTCTCTAACTGGGATATATATTTTTGTTGTGAAATAAGTATAATTGTTCATCTATTGACCTTTCCTTCAGCTCATTTCCCCTGTTCACTCTAGACAACTTTACCTTCATACATTTGCATTTCAAGTTAAGATCATTGGTTTTGAACACAGGGTGTTCACCTTCAAACTGTATCTAGAATTCTATCACATTAAAATCATTGCACCTTTGACAATCTCAACTGTAAGATGTCTTATGAATTCCATCTTATTATGCATGGCCAAATCTAAAATTGCCTTATCCAGTATAGGTTTTGTAACATATTGCTCTAAGAAACAACCACTGATGTATTCTTCCATGAAACCCTTGCCAGTTTGATTAGTTCTCCCTGCACCCTGTGCCATGGTGCTCTTCCTTCCTGCAGTTCTACCCCTGCCCGAATAGGAAGCATCATCAGTGTACCTGTTATACAAAGGTAAGACACAAAATGCTGGAGTATCTGAAAATGCGGCTCGGCAGCATCTCTGGAGAGAAGGAATGGGTGACGTTTTGGGTCGTGACCCTTCAGTCTGAGTTAATTCAGCATTTTGTGTCTACCTTCGATTTAAACCAGCATCTTTTTTTTAAATTTTTTAATATTTTTATTAGAAGCAAACATAGTTACATATTATAGTAAAAAAAACTTTTCATATACATCAATCATACATTATTAAAATTTTCAATTGTCAATTAATTCTGCTTTAGTGTTTTTTATGTAGATAGAAAGAGAGAGAAAGAGGAAAAAAAGTATTACAAATATCAAAAAAGAAAAAAGGTGGAATGAATTACTTATAATACGTCATTGGAGATAAGTTTGTAGATTGCAGTTCTTTCCTATACAAAGGTAAGAGCTGAGTTCCCCAGACCTACCACCTGGATTCCTCCACATGACTCTTTTGCAGTCACACCATCCTATCCCTGACTACTGATCAAATCTGGAGAACTAATCAAAATGATATGATTGCCTCCTGCAACACAGTGTCCAGGTAACAGTTCCCTTCCTGATTTGTCAATTCTAGCTGAGCTCACTTGCCCTGAGGCAAAATTCCTTGAGCTACCAACACATGCTGCACGAATCGTCACTGTGCCCCACTATATTGTTCACCAGTTCCTGCAGCTACAACACATCACCAGCCTGGCTATCTCAGTTGTATTTACTTTAAAATATTTATTTCAATTGTTTTAAATGTGCATTTTTTAGCTATACTAATTGTAGATTGGTTAGTACATGTGCACCAATCAGAGTAATGTACTAACACTAGCTCCACCTTACTGTACACTTTATATTAACACTCACTGCCCATATTAAGTAGTTACATCGGTGGTAGAGATGAACTAACAACGTGTTGTACTGCACCACTATGACTGATGATTAAAGCTGACTTTAAACACCAATCTGTGTCTGTACATATCTCTACATGGTGTCAGACTAGCTGGAAATTATCCATTGCTTCTGTCTATCGGGTTTTATTTGCATTTTATTAGTCTTGATCTTTTACTCCGATGGCTCACTTGTGCCACAAGCCAACGCAGCTCATCTTTGATGCAGACATAGGCGAGCGATGGACGCTCATGAAATTGACTATGAGCACTACATCAATATCGTCCATCGCAACAATCCTGATGAAGTCAAGGCATCGCTCAACCTAGCTGAATCAGAGGCTATGATTCGCGCACAAACCTTTGACTTTGCGCCAGCTGTACTCGACAGGAACGGCCAGGTGATGGTCCCAGCTGAGATGATGCGCAACCCTAACGTGCTGCTAGGTAAATTCCGTGAGCTATGCGACCTGCCATCGAATCACATTCTGGAGAGAGCAAAGCTCATCGCACTCAAAAGAAGACCTAAGAAGACTGCAGCCATCAATGAACTACCTGTTCCCACAGCCTTCAGCGTTTCCTGGGTATGGTTAACTATCTGGGCAAGTTCATTCCCAACCTCAGCGAACTTATCTCGCCATTGAGACATCTCACTCACAAGGACACTGCTTGGACCTGGTACCAGCATCACCAACAAGCGTTCGACTCTTTAAAACTTCAGCTAGCCAGCGCCCCCACCTTGATGTATTTTGCCCTCAAACTGCAAGTCATTATCACCGCAATACGGTTTAGGTACAACCTGCCTGCAAACATCAGCTGATGGCACGTGCTACCTATATCGTACGCCTCTCGCACCATGACAGAAACCGAGCAGCGCTATGCCCAAATTGAAAAGGAGCTGCTAGCCGTCGTTTTTGCATGATCCAAGTTTAGAGACTTTATCTTTGGGAAAACTATTACAATTGAAACTGAACACCATCCTGAACAAGCCTATTCACGCAGCACCTGCACGTTTGCAGCGCATGATGATGCAGCTCCAGCGTTTTGATTTCCAAATTGTTTAAAAAATGGGCAAAGATATGCTCATCGCTGACACTCTCTCTCGAGCGCCATGGGTGTCCTGTGAACAACATCCCTTTGAGTGCGACGAGCTTGCTGTGCTTAAAGTCGACTTCGTTCCCACGGAACGACTGCTTCGCCTTGCGGAACACACAGCTGCTGACAGAACGCTACAGCTGCTCTCCTCCATTATCAAGAAGGTTGGCCTCAAAACAATCAAACACACCACTAGATATACAGCCATTCTTCTTAGTTCGCGATGAACTGGTGATACAAGACAGGATCATTGTCAAGGGTCACAAAGTTGTGATTCCCTCATCCCTGCAAGATGAATACTACAAAGATGTCCACAGCGGCCACCCAGGTACTGAGGCTACGCTTGCCCGTGCACAAAGCATGTTTTATTGGCCAAATGACCAAACACATACGTGAAAAAATGGCATCCTGCTCCACTTGCAACAGCTTGGCACCCCACCAACAGAAACAGCCTCTCCTGCAACAACCCGCTTCAGAACTACCTTGGACATCCGTTGTTGCTGATATTTTTGAATGGCATGGTAAACACTATCTAGTTATGGTCGATTCCTATTTCAATTGGTTTGAACTTGATCTGCTGCCTACCATAACGTCTGAGATGTTCATACAAAAGCTTCAGAGACATTTATCTGTACACGGCGTACCAGTTCAACTGCAAAATGACAACGGGAGACAGTTCACCAGCCAGGCATTTAAAAACTTTGCCAAACGTTGGAACTTTCAGCACGTTATCAGCAGCCCCGAATACCCTCAATCCAACGGCCTCGCTGAGTGTGCTGTTAGGAGCGCAAAGCAGTTAATGGAACGTTCGCATCTTGCCAATTCTAACGTCTACCTGGATCTGTTAAACCTGAGAAACATTTTCAGGGATGGTGTTCTAGGCTCTCCCGCCCAGCGGCTGATGTCTCGCACGACAGGGCCCCAGCTCCCCGTCGCCCAGCAACAGCTGAAGCCACAGGTGCTCAAACCAGCTGCGGTCCAGAAGCGCATTCAGGAGAAACACGATTTCCGGAAGCGCTCCTATGACAAGTCTAGCAGACCACTTAAACCGTTACTGCAAGGTCAAGTGGTTCGCCCGACATACCTGACTGGGTTTCGTTGAGGGGCCAGTGAAGGAACCTCGTTCCTACCTTGTCAACATCGATGGTGTTCTGTATCGGCGCAGCCGTCAACATCTTCTGCCTGTGAACGGACTGCGACCATCTCCTCCCGGTCCCTACGCACTGCCGTTGGTTTTCAAGACACATACTGCTGTTGTCCGTCCCAGACCCCCTGACCCCAGCATGTATTCCCCACATCGTTTGGTTCCCTCATACCCGCGTCGTTCGGTTCCCTCATTCTCCAGTGCCCCTAATCCTGCATGCTCGCCCCGCAGCTCCTCTCCAAGCTCCCTGGCTGCGTTCTCCTTCTTCACCACCCAGCCCTACTAACCTTTCCGGAAGGGTTTGTCCGTACGCGCTCGGGTCGGGTTAGCAGACCGCCCGACAGGTACGGTGAGTATGTTTAACCGCATGTGCTCTAGCAACTGCTCAACAACTCTTTTCTCTATGAGGAAGGATGTAGCACCAATCAGAGTAATGTACTAACACTAGCTCCACCTTACTGTACACTTTACATGAACACTTACTGCCCATATTAGGTAGTTACACTGGTGGTAGAGATGAACTAACAACGTATTGTACTGCACCACTATGACTGATGATTAAAGCTGACTTTGAACACCAGACTGTACAGTTCTCTACACTAATATTCCCCGTTTTAAATTTCTTAAGTGGATTTAAATATTATAAGTGTGCACTCCCTTGCTGCATAATGCCCCTGATTTTTTTATTACTTGGCCAATCAAAAAAGGTTGGGAAAAAACACCCACCTACGATGATGTTACATTTCAATACTGACAATCAAGAACAAACTAGGCATGTTTGTGTCTACCTACATTTCTTATACTAGACTCTGCTATTTTCCTACTTCCCACTGATTTAGTTCTTTACCCTGTCGCAGGCATCCCACTACTTTTCTACTCACCTCTAATTTGGTTCATTATGCTAAAATGATTGACTATTTCCTTGAAATATAGGAGGAGCCCATTCAGCCTATCGAGTATAGAAGAGGTCTCAGGAAAATCCCTTCAATCACAATCTCCAACTTATTGCCCTTGTGATGTTTATAAAACTGTGCCCTGCAAACAGTATGCTTCCTTCCAGGAGAATGAAACTGAATTAAGTTTTTTAAAGCCACAGCCAGGAGGATATAACATGAAGAAAGAAAAATCAATGAAATGATGCTCCTTATCATAATTTTTTGAATCAGAACTTACTGTTCTTTTGGTTGTAGGGGAATAGTCTTGGATTTTTCTTCGTTCTTTTCTGGAATCCCATTAATTAAAGTTATGCAATCACCGAGCATCTCCTAAGCAAGTGAACAAAAACATTCCCCATAATCATTCATAACCATGTTCTTTAGAGAAAAAACAAATTAATTATATTGAGTTAAATTTAAAACATGCTCTTTAAGGCATTCTCTGCCGTTCAATTAATTCATGGTTGATCTCCATCTTATCTTCATTATTCCCACACTTTATCCCAAACAATACTCTATCTCTGTGTCTTTATTTCTCCAACATCAACATCTTTTTGGAAGAGATAGTTCTAAATTAATCACTTTATATGAAAATGTACTTCCTAATTTCAATCCTTGCTTCATTCTTAAATATATCTGCTTGTTATTTTAAGCTAATTATTTTTCCCTCTGTTCATCTACCCTATCAAATATTGAAGATATTGAATTTCTTACAAGTAAAGCCAAGTTTATGAACTCAAAACTAAGTTTTCATTTTGGTGAATTTGCAATGCATTAGTTAAAGGATAATATTTCCAAGTCAAGTGAAATATCCTGGAATATTCTGGATTTCTGTAATATTCTGGACAATATTATGGCATATGACAGATGAGTGCAACCCTGGGATTTCTCAGCTTTAGCTGAATCCACTGAATCTCAATGGAATTTACAGCTCATTCCTACTTATGGTGTATGCTCAACCAATTAATTGCTATTCATATTGAATATCACCTAAAAGAACACCAAGGTAGCAATGGAACAGAATATGAACATCATACATCAACAGCACAACAAATACGTCTAGAAGGACTCGAGGCAGTTAAAAAGCCAGAAAAAAATAACTTAATCTTTACAATCTATTCATATTAATTATTAGTTCACAGCTGTATCACTGGCATTGATCATCATAGTTATTATGATTAAGTTCTAACTCCTTAATAAGAACAGCCTCCAGAGCTGTGTGTCACAAACAGCATTTTTATACTAAGAATGAATCTAAAGCCGCTCAACAGGCCATCTATGGATTATTGTGGGTCATCCATAGCACTATCACATTCTGTAACCTGTAGTTTATTCTTCACTCCTTCACTCTTACAGTACCTCATCCATGGCTAATACTAATACAAACATATCTGCCAGGGCCCTGGTAATTTATTTCCTGGTTTTCCACTAGAATACACTTGTTCAGGCCCCAGGATTTAACCACCCATATGCAATTTAATGGGGATCTTTTCTTCTGAAATGTGTATATGTTTTAAGTAATCACTACTCTCCTGTGGCTCCACAAATAGATGACCACATTGATCCTTCAGTGGCCCTCTTCTCTCCTGAGTTCTCCTTTTGCTGTTAATATATTTATAGAATCTCTCAGGATTCTCCTTTACCTTATTTGTAAAAGCCATCTCGTTTCCTTTTTGCCCACCTGATCACCCTCTCAAATGTATTACACCGTTAATACACCTCGAGGAATTAATGATCTCAGCTGTCTGTACCTGATAAGTCTCTTTTTTTCCCAGCCTCCTTTTTCCTAACTATAACCTCAATATCCCTCATCAATATCCCTCTCTAATCCTGCCAGATTTGCCCTTCATTCTAACAGAAACATGCTGGCCCTAAACTCTTCCTATCTAACTTTTAAAAGCCTCCCACTTGCTAGACATCCCTTCATCTGCAAACAGTCTCTCTCAAACAACCTTTACAAGTTCCGGTCCATCAAAAGAGGCCCAATATAAGACTTTGACTCATGGAACAATCCTACCTTTTTTCCATAACTATGTAAAAACTAATAGAATTATACTCACTGATCCCAAAGTGCTCTTGCACCCGCACTTCAATCACTTATCCTGCCTTATTTTACATAGGTCCAATGTTGCTCACTCTCAGGTAGGGCCACATTATTTGAAAAAACTTTCCTGGACACCTTTATCAAATCCTACTATCCAAGCCTGAGCACCATGGCAGGCCTAGTCAATATTTGTTTGTTTGTTTTCAAATTGTACCTTAATTCTCAACACAGATTCTGAAAGTCTTGCTTTCTTATTGGCCTCGTTATCTCTTGGTGACATTGTTTCCTCTGTCCATTGCTTTTCCTTTCCAGGGTATCGTACCTCCAATGGTGCACAGTGTTTTAATATGAAATCTGGAAACTTTTCCTGGTGCAGAAAATGATGCCATCTCTTTTCTGCTTGCAGTATAATATTGATTCGCTGCATAAGGACATTGGCATCCAAATTCTCATGAATTCTAAATACAACCAAAAGATAGATGAAGCCATCTGCCAAATGATTTGTCATGGAATCTGCAGTAATGGCAGTTTCAGGCTTGGATGGAGACAGTCTTGTTCTTTATTTTCTTATGTCTCACATTTTGGTTCATATACTTATATGAATGTCAATCAATATCATAAAAATATTTCCATCCTTTTAAGCCTTAGGTTTGTATTTAAAAAAACAGAAATATTTAATGTCAATTGATGGTTTGCGGCCTCGTGGTCTACTGCGGGAGGTGCCCCCGGGGAACAACGATGACGGGCGAGGAGAGGGACCTGGTTTCCAAAGAAGGAGATGGCTGGAGGCCTGCAATAATCTGGGACTTGCCTGGAACAGGGACAATACCTGAAAGTGGAGTGAGGACTTTGAAAATGGCGCCAAAACATGGCGCCTCATGCATGCGGGCTCAGTAGACTATATCTGTACACTTGCTGATTGAGGTTTGGGAGTATGGCAATGCTCCACTGGATTGTTTGTAAGAAAAATAATTTCACTCTGGTAGCCCTTACACGTAGCAGGACAAGGAGATAAGGCGGTTTAAAAAGCCTATTGATTGCTTTTCTATATCAGCTGAGGCCAAAGAATAAGAGCAGAATGGTTATGCTACAATTTCATGCTAGACTTGCTAGATCACAGGTTGAATATTGAGTACAATTCTGGTCGCCAAATCATGGCAAAGATGTGATTGCTTTGGAGAAGGTGCAGTGGAAATTTGCAAGCACGTGGATATGATTGAGATAAATAAAATTATGAGGGGCTGCGAATGATTATATAGGAATGACCCATTTCCTTGATGGGTCAGAAACAAAGAGCAAAGATTTAATGTAATCGTTAGAGGGATTAGATAGTAATATGATGATTTTTCTTTTTAATCAGGGGTGCTCTGTGTCTTTAATTCAGTGCCTGAAGTGTGATAGAAGCAAAAACCTTAACTATTTGTAAAATGTGATTGGAAGTATATCTGAAGGGATGTGAAATACAGGCTACGGATCAAATGGTGGCAGATGGAATTAGGTCTGGGAGCTCTTTATTTGAACAATTTCCCAATGAGACACAATAATATAAATGGTCTCGTCTGTGTTGAAAATTTTCCATGATTCTGGAATTGCCATGTCCGAGTGCTACAGAAAGGAATTTGAGCTAATTTCCATCTAATTAATTGGCCAAACTGCTAGATTGCCAAATTATACATCTTAAACCTTCCATCACTACGTTATAAAAGGAGTGGGTAACCTGTCGCTTTGTTTCCCTCACCTTTACTCTACTCTCCTTTGTCTCAATTCAACAGCAGGCATT
This sequence comes from Amblyraja radiata, assembly GCF_010909765.2. Classification (NCBI taxonomy): domain Eukaryota; kingdom Metazoa; phylum Chordata; class Chondrichthyes; order Rajiformes; family Rajidae; genus Amblyraja; species Amblyraja radiata. The sequence continues at coordinate 15,527,657 of NC_045982.1, read as the reverse complement.
GTGATGTAAGTAACTGACAATGTACAGTAGCTTATTTTTTTAGCCAAGTCAAACAAACCAGAAGAAAGGTGAAGCAGGTAGTCACATGTAATATCTACAATACCTTGACAATTTGCTTTAAAATACATGGTTTCGCCAGAGTAAATCAACTTGCCTTTGCTTTCAGAGTGTGAAAGATACTTGGATGATAGAGAATGATAATTTAATTTTAGACTTTTGGGAAAGATGGTGATAAAGTTTCCTTACCTCATATATGCATCTATCATCAATGCAGTAAAAAAAATGAAGCACAGGAATGTCATAATGCCAATGTAAGTCACAGTGATAATATATATTAAAATAAGATCTTCATCATTTTGTGCCAGCAGCCATTGATCACGAACACTAATCCGAAAAATGAAAAATAACATTGCATCCAATGTTTTCAGTTTTAAAGTTCCTATTTGCACAAAAAGAAAACATTTTTTTAAACTATGTATTTTATTTTATTTTATTTAATATTTAGGTTTACCAATCACTTTGATGAATACAAAATCAAAGACTCTGAAGTTTTGCATAGTAACACAGCAAACGCACGTTAAAACTGTTCATCGACTGATGTCCTATGTACTTAATAATATTATCACACCAGGAACAAGTGTTAGCTTCACAAGTGACACAGCAGCCAATCTTCTGTGGGCTATCTGAGTACCTATTAAGGATCTCCATCTTGCAGGTCTGCAGAATCCTGTTCATAATTAACTGAGGTACCAATACTGACCCCCAAGACATCCTCACTAGTTAATACACTCCACTTTGAAAATCCACTTTGAAAATGATGATTTTATTTATTCTCTTTGTTTTTTATTCATCATTGTCCATGATGTGAGGAAAGGGTTAATAGGGATAGTTGATTTAGACTAGGACTCTGAGAAATAGCTGAGGTAGGATAATAGTGAGCTTTCAGCACAAACACCCAACTGCGCTAGGCTAGATAGTAACAACAGAAGAACAAGTGGTGACTCTCAAGGCTGGGAATTAACAGATAAGCGGTACGACAGAAACCTTTACGAGAACTGGGGGAAAGGGTAGAGAATGCTCTGTATTGCACATGCTTAATAAGATACATGAATATTACGACAACACCCATCATGACAAAATGTCTCATTTAAATGCACATGCGATGTATGATGTGGGAGGTAACCTGGACGTTGAAGGGCGTTACGGGACGTTCTGGTGAGAATGTGAACCTCAGTGCTCTGATTGGAAGGAGCCAGAAGGGGAGGCTGATTCAGCCAAATGGTGCTGTATAAGTAGAGGATGGTTTCCTGGTCTCGGTGTGTCTCGGTTGGAGAGACACCCGGGGGCTGCAGACTCGTAAATAAAGGAGTTCCTTGTTTCCACGACTTTGTCTCTGGCATTGTGATTGCGAGCACTCACATTTGCATCTCACACATGATAACAAATTTTTACCCCTAATTTTATAAACATCTGATATAATTTTTTTAATTGCACTTCATTAATAACTTCCAAAAAAATAATATAGTTTATTAATCTGGGGAACTCATAATAAAATTATAATGATTTGAATTGAATTGAATTCCTTTATTGTCATTCAGACCTTACGGTCTGAACGAAATTTCGTGCCAGCAGTCATACATACAATCATACAATAATAAACAACACTAAACACAAATTAACATCCACCACAGTGTATCCTCCAAGCACCTCCTCATTGTGGTGGAGGCAAAAATCTTAGGGCTGCAGTCTCTTCCCTCCTCTTCTCCCTCTGCGCTGAGGCGATTCCCCACCGGGCGATGGCACAAACAGTCCTGCGGCTCACCGAACCCCGCAAACGGGCTGGCTCAAACACCGCGGCCCGGGGTGATCGAAGCTGCCGCCCTCCAGTCCAGCGGACGCAGCCGCTGGCCCGCGGCTGAACCCCGGACTCAGGTCATAGCCACCAGAACGCCGTCCCAGCCACCCGAGCACCATTCCAGCCTCGAGCCGGATCGCCCTCACGTGAGTGCCGTTCCTCCCTCGAGCTGACACTGCCTACTCATATTATTCTATTGTAAGTTATTTTTATGAATTTGTTCAAGATGGATTCCAGACTACATTTGGCTAACTGGGCTGTAGTCCTGTTTGCTTTTACCGTATTTCTTGAATAGGATTGTTGCATTTGACATTTTGCACTTTACAGAGTCAGAAGTACTTTGGAATCTCACAATCAATCCATCCACGTATTCTGTAGCCTCTCCTTTTGGAACATTAGGACGCAGGTTATCAGATTTAGCTAACGTTTTATGCCAGTTAGTTTGCCCAATACACTTTTTTTAATTTTGAAGTGACATATTTTCTCTCTCTCCTTTTGGCCTAGGTTATTCAAAATGATTTGTAACCTTTTACTGATATGCAGAGTGAAATAAAACAAATATTTGTTTAATATCTATAATTTCCTGATATTTCATTATTAATTCCATTTCTATTTCTGAGGAATTAAAGTTTACTTTCATAACCATCTCCCTTTTTATATCCGTGTTTAATTTTGTTGTTGTTGTAGTTGTTATATTTGTGAAGCTCTTAAAATCCACTAATCATTAACCTTATTTCTATCTCTTTATTTTTTTGGCTTCCCCTAGTGTTTATCCTCTAATACTCTAACACCCCCCCCCCCCCCCCCCCGAAGAACCCCAGTAATTGTCAGATAACCTATAATCTGACAGTAATTGTCGGATAACCTATAATCCCTATATGAACCATATGAGTTCATAAGGGTTAAAATATGATGAAGGTTTGACGGCACTGGGCCTCTACTCACTGGAGTTTAGAAGGATGAGGGGGAACCTCATGGAGACATACCCAATTGTGAGGCCTGGATAGAGTGGATGTGGGAGTGTAAACGGGTCCTTTTCAGAATGGCAGGCAGTGACTAGTGGGGTACCGCAAGGCTCAGTGCTGGGACCCCAGCTATTTACAATATATATTAATGATCTGGACGAAGGAATTGAATGCAACATCTCCAAGTTTGCGGATGACACGAAGCTGGGGGGCAGTGTTAGCTGTGAGGAGGATGCTAGGAGGCTGCAAGGTGACTTGGATAGCTTGGGTGAGTGGGCAAATGCATGGCAGATGCAGTATACTGTGGATAAATGTGAGGTTATCCACTTTGGTGGCAAAAACAGGAAAGTAGACTATTATCTGAATGGTGGCCGATTAGGAAAAGGGGAGATGCAACGAGACCTGGGTGTCATGGTACACCAGCCATTGAAAGTAGGCATGCAGGTGCAGCAGGCAGTGAAGAAAGCGAATGGTATGTTAACATTCATAGCAAAAGGATTTGAGTATAGGAGCAGGGAGGTTCTACTGCAGTTGTAGTGTCTTGGTGAGACCACACCTGGAGTATTGCGGACAGTTTTGGTCTCCTAATCTGAGGAAAGACATTCTTGCCATAGAGGGAGTACAGAGAAGGTTCACCAGACTGAATCCTGGGATGTCAGGACTTTCATATATGGATAGACTCGGCTTGTACTCGCTAGAATTTAGAAGATTGAGGGGGGATCTTATAGAAACTTACAAAATTCTTAAGGGGTTGGATAGGCTAGATGCAGGAAGATTATTCCGGATGTTGGGGAAGTCCAGAACAAGGGGTCACAGTTTAAGGATAAGAGGGAAGTCTTTTAGGACCGAGATGAGAAAAACATTTTTCACACAGTGTGGTGAATCTGTGGAATTCTCTGCCACAGAAGGTAGTTGAGGCTAGTTCATTAGCTTTATTTAAGAGGGAGTTAGATGTGGGTGGCCCTTGTGGCTAAAGGGATCAGGGGGTATGGAGAGAAGGCAGGTACAGGATACTGAGTTGGATGATCAGCCATGATCATATTGAATGCCGGTGCAGGCTCGAAGGGCCGAATGGCCTACTCCTGCACCTATTTTCTATGTTTCCACCAGTGGGAGGGTCATGGACCAGAGGTCATAGCCTCAGAATTAAAGGACATTCCTTTAGGAAGGAGATGAGGAAGAATTTCTTCAGTCAGAGGGTGGTGAATGTGGAATTAATTGCCACAAAAGACTGTGGAGGCCAAGACAATGGATATTTTCCCCACATTCTATAAACTGAAATGGTTTATTGAAAAAAGTATCTCATATGAAAAAAATTGTTAAAAGTGGATAGTTGTATTAAAGAAGCAACATCCAATGGTCTAGAAAACATGAGGCTGGCACCACGAGTGGATGGTGAAGGTACCAGATTATTGGAATTTTAATGCATTTAGTTTAAAGCCGAATCTAAAACCTTTAATAGATAAATTTGTCATCTTACCATTCTTAACCTAACTAAAAACTAACCCATCTCAAAGACACAGGTTTTTTTTCCCCAGTGCAGGTGCCTCACAAAATTTTAAATCCTTTGTCTGACGCCATTCTTTGCGCCCTGCATTCATCTTTCTGACCCAAATGGCACCATGCAAACTTGCACGTGGCTCAAGTGAAAATCCAGATACCATTATCCTTGCAATCCTGATTGGTAATTTTGTCCCTAACTCATCATATTTCCTCTGCAGTACCTGTATCTTGGTTCTACCTGTGCACTTGGTTTCTTCAAGGCTGGAGTTGCAAAATCCTATGGTTTGCTGTTGTGCTACTGTGCAGAGGCCAATGGGGCTTTTCATTTCAAACAATCAGAAAAAACTTTCCTTTCTCTTTTGTCATACAGTCACAGCTGCTGTAGTCACCATTACATAGCTCCGACAACCCGGGTGTGGTCCTGACCTCAGCGACAGTCTGTGTACAGTTTATACGTTATCCATGACTACACAAATTTCTACATTCACCAATTAAGGTTTTAGATTAGGCTTTAAACTAAATGCATTAAAATTCCAATAATCAGGTCCCCTCACCATCCACTCGGGGTGCAGCCTCATGTTTTCTGCCCACATACCATAGATGTGCTGACAGCTTAACCAACGTTAATCAATTAATCACTCCTAGCTTAAGTAAGTAGCAAAATAATCAATGGGGAAATATTTAGTATACGACAGGGCTGGGGGGTTTTGGGGGTGTGGAGGGTGCCGATGAGAGTTCCCCCCCCGATCGGCCCTCCCAATCCTTGCCTTGTGCCCAAACACCAGGATCGTGGGACAAAAATGCAACCAGAACTTGATGAGCAGCCCCCTCAGATATTGGTAGAGGGACAGCAACCTCGTAACGTCCCATCGTGATGTCATTGTGGCAGTTGGCAGCCAGCTTGAGAGCCCATTGTGATTGGTGCACTGAGAGGCATTGTGACATCATCACTTTGAGAAGGTGGTTTTGGCCATTTAAAAAATGTCAATGATTAATAACACACACACGCACGCACGCACGCACGAACACCAAAGGTTATATAGAGATAAGAGGGAAAAGGGTAACTAGAGAGAGAGAGTGGGACCTCTCAGGAATCAAAGCAGTCACCTCTGTGTGGAGCCACAGGAGAAGGGCAATGTCCTCAATGAGTATTTACAGAGGAGAAAGACAGTAGGACAAAGGAACTTGGGGGCAGTCAATGGAAGTGTCTTGAGAGCAGTCAGTGTTACCGTCGAAGAAGTACTGAAGGTACTGTTGTGTATGAAGGTAGACAAATCTCCAGGATCAGATATATCAGAGGACATTGCAGGAAACTAGAGGAAATTGCGGGAGCCCTGGTTGAAATTTACGAGTCGTCCTTAAATAAAAGAGAAGTGCTGGAAGACTGGAGGGTGGCAAATGTTGTGCCTCTTTTCAAGAAGGGCTGCAGGGAAAATGCTGGGAATTATAGACCAGTGAGCTTAACATCTGCAGTTGGAAAGTTACTAGAGGTTATTCTGAGGGATATGTTATACAGGCATTTGGATGGGCAAGGGCTGATTAGGGATAGTCAGCATGGTTTTGTACGTGGGAGGTCGTGTCTCAAAAATCTGATTGATTTTTTTGAAGACGTGACCAAAAAGGTCAATGAGGGCAGAGCTGTAGATTTGTGTACATGGACTTCAGTAAGGCATTTGACAAGGTTCCACATAGTAGGCTGCTCTGGAAGGTTAGATCGCATGGGATCCAAGGAGAGATTTAAAAAAAAAATTTGTATTCAAATTTATTGTCATTGTCTCAGTTAGAGACAACAAAATGAATTTCCCTTACAGGCAGTATCATAAAAATAAAAATAAATAAATAATAAAACATATTAAAAATAAAATACAATTTAAAAAAAAGCACAAACACTGAAAGTCCACGACACAACATAACACAGTGGCTCCAAGGTGAGGAAGGCACCATAGTCCAGCCAGCCTCCCCTCCGTTCTTCCCAGATGTTCACTCGTGGTCGAGGCCTTCCTAGCACCTGCAGTCGCCGCCCCGGGTGGCCCGATGTTCAAGCCCTCACGCCAAGGAGAGATAGCTGAATGGACAGCAAATTGGCTCCATGGAAGGAAGCAAACGGTGATGGTGGAAGGTTGCTTCTCAGACTGGAGGCCTGTGACCAGTGGTGTGCCTCAGGATTCGGTGCTGGGCCCGTTACTGTTTGTTATCTACATCAATGATTTGGATGAGAACGTACAGGGCAAGATTAGCAAGTTTGCTGATGATACAAAAGCAGGATCTGGATCGATTGGCGGAGATGGTTGATGGAATTTAATACAGAGAGGTGTGAGATGCTGCATTTTGGGAACTACACAGTAAATGGTAGGCCTCTGGGTAGTGTTGTAGAGCAGAGGGATCTAGGAGTGCAGGTGCATGGTTCCTTGAAGGTCGAGTCGAAGGTAGATAAGATGGTCAAAAAGGCTTTTGGCACTTTGGCCTTCATCAGTCAGAGTATGGAGGGATTGCAGCATAGGTTCACTAGGTTAATTCTCGTGATGGCGGGACTGTCATATGATGAAAGAATGGGGCGACTGGCCTTGTAATCACTGGAATTTAGAAGAATGAGAGGGGATCTTATAGAAACATATAAAATTATTAAGGGATTGGACACGCTAGATCCTTGAAGGTCGAGTCGCAGGTAGATAAGGTGGTTTAAAGGCTTTTGGCACTTTGGCCTTCATCAGTCAGAGTATTGAGTATGGTAGTTGGGAGGTCATGTTGCAGTTGTATAAGACGTTGGTGAGACCGCATTTAGAATATTGTGTTCAGTTCTGGGCACCATGTTCTAGGAAAGATATTGTCAAGCTTGAAAGGGTTCAGAAAAGATTTATGAGGATGTTGCCAGGACTCGAGGTTGTGAGCTATAGGGAAAGGTTGAGTAGAGTCCATGGAACACAGGAGGATGAGGAAATATCTTAGAGATACAAAATCATGAGAAGAATATATCAGGTAGATGCACAGATTCTCTTGCCCAGAGTAGTGGAATCGAGAACCAGAGGACATAGGTTCTAGGTGAAGGGGAAAAGATTTAATAGGAATCCGAGGGGTGACTTTTTCACACAAAGTGTGATAGGTGCATGGAACAAGATGCCAGAGGAGGTGGTCATGGCTGGGACTATTCCATCGTTGAAGAAACAATTGGACAGGTACATGGATAGGACAGGTTTGGAGGGATATGGATCAAGGGCAGGCAAGCGCAGGGACTAGTGTAGCTGGTACATTGTTGGCCGGTGTGGGCAAGTTGGGCTGAAGGGCCTGTTTCCACACTGTATCACTCGATGTATCACTATGGTGCCTGTAATTTTTGCTCCCTTCTTTCAGTACCTGGAACCATTCTATAGTACAAAGTATTTTAGAAAATCAAAATGAGTGTATCCACATCACAAGATAGTTCGTAAAACTGGGATATAGGCCATCAGGTTCATAAAACTCTTGATTTCTCGTTATTTCTGCTATTTTGTATTTTGAATTGCAAAACAGATGCAAACAATGTGTTTAAAATCAATGCCATTTTCAAATTTTCCATTTAAACTGTCTATGCCTCTAAGGGATCTGCACATACCAATTCAATATTTTGGATTATTGGAAAAGCAAATCAACAGAAGAATGGCAATAAACAATTAATCTTACCTCCAAACATTAACCAAATAGAGTAGATAAAGGCAAAATAAACTTCGAAGTACAAGAATAAGAACTTTGCAATATCAAACATCATCCTGACCACTGTGATAACTATGGGTCCTATAAAACTGATGGAGAAAAAAATGAAAAATACAGTAAGATAAAATTTCTAAAAAACACTAAACCTATCTAAATTGCATTATCTGAAAAGATTTACAGTTGAAGATCTATCTCAATGATGTAATCTTTAAATATCTGTAATTCCAGCTGTAGAACACTTATTGGCAATTTGGAATGTTGGATTTTTTCCCATCCATTTTAATGACTCTGAATATAAACTAAAGTGCCCAGCCAGTAGTACAAATTTATAAATTTATTTTTATCAAGGTCCACTTTCTTTAAAGATGTGAACAATTACTCTCAGGAATTATTCCGTAGTTCTTTCAAATTTTAGATTAAAAACAAACTGATATTTATCAACCTTGTATTCGTAATGTGTGGGAATGAACTGCAGATGCTGGTGAACACCAAAGGTAGACACAAAAAGCTGTAGTAACTCAGAGCGGGTAAGGCAGCATCTCCGGAGAAAATAAATAGGTGACGTTTCGGGTCAAGACACTTCTTCAGACTGAGAATCAGGGGAAAGGGAAATAAGAGATATGAAAAGGTACAAAGAAACAACTGAATGAAAGTCCTTCAAACTGATCTTAGTGTGGGAAGAAAGCTGGAAGAGAGGTGGGGTTGGGACAAAGCCATGATAGTGACACATGGATACAGGTGAGGTGGGGCTTGACTGGCAGATGGGCGGACAAAAGCCAGACATGGGAAAATGTCAAAGGCTGTGAGAAAAGGAGAGAAGAGGCCCAAAATATGAAGCAACATGAAAGGATAGAGGTGGAGGTAGATGGGAGAAGAAGAAAAGGGAGAGGGGATAAAGGGACCGGGATAGTGGGAGAAATGCGTGTTTTTCCGGGCGGTGCACATGGAAAGAGGGTGGGGGGGTTAATTAGTTGCAATTGAAGAATTTAATATTCATACTATTGCGCTGTAAGCAACTCAAGTGCAAAATGAAGTGCTGCTCCTCCAGTTTGCTATGGCCTCACTCTGCCAATGGATGTGGACCAGGGCATAAAACTGTTCTCATATTTCCCCCCTCTATTCCCTGTGCATCACTTGGATGTGCCAGGTAGTGATACAGGAGGTGCTTAGGCAAGATCCCACATATCAGGATGTATTGAGAACTTGCATCAAGCCAATTACGTTCTAGGGCATGGAAATTGTTCATTAACGTTATCTTCAGTACATGTAAAGAGTGTTAACGCATTATCTGCATGGGTAAGGCAGTTCTGAATGCAAATTATTAAAGCACCATGAATCCCATGCATCTTAATCTTCTGGAGCAGCCTACTAGGAGCAACCTTGTCAAATACCTCTTTAACATCCATGTAGTTCAAATCCACGTCCATACCCTCATCAATCACCTCCTCAAAAAACTAAATCAAGTTTGTAAAGCATGACATTCCCCACACAAACTCCTGATTACTGTCCCTAATTAGACTCTATTCCAAATACAAAACCCATTCCCAACAATCCTCTCCGTAACTCAGCAGACAGGCAGCATCTCTGGAGAGAAGGAATGGGTGACGCTTCGAGTCAACACCTTTCTTGAAGATCCCCAACACCCTTTCTTGAAGAGTCTTGACCCGAAACATCACCCATTCCTTCTCTCCAGAGATGATGCCTGTCCCGCTGAGTTACTCCCGATTTTTGTGTTTTTCTTCAGTTTAAACCAGCATCTGCAATTCCTTCTTACACAATCCTCTCAATAGTTCCTTTCATGAAGGAACACTGACATGAAGTTCACCGTCCTATAATTTCCTGAATTATATCTATTTCCATACTTAAACAAATGAACAACATTGGTTGCTCTTCATTTCTCCAAGACTTCACCTGTGACTAGATTGAAAAGATTGAGAGCATAGTTGAAAAGGGATTTTGTGAAGCAGCCTTTAAAAGGTGCCCAGTAAATTGGAGAAGGCTTGACAGGAAGTTCGGAGTTCCAGAGGGTAAAGGGGCTGTCCCACTGCGGCGACCTAATTGGCGAGTTTAGAAGAGTTTAGGAGAGTTTGAAAAAAATGTCATGTTGAAGACCTCCTTCGACTATGTAGAAGACCTCCATTGACCTCCTTCGACTATATTGAAGACTAGCTTCGGGAAAATTGGATACCGAACAGTGGAGAGTGAAGACGACCTCCTTCGACCTTCCTTCGACTATGTTGAAGACTATCTACGACTACCTTCGACTACCTTCAATTACCTTTGACTATCCTCGATTACCCATGAATAACATGCCGACCGACTACGACCTACTTTGACTAAACCTACGAGTAAAAAAAGTATCTATTTTTTCCATGGTGACCTTTTTTTACTCGCGGGCATTTTTCAACATGTTAAAAAATATGCCGCGACCTAGCTGAGGCCTCGAGTACATGGGGACTACTCTCGAGCATGAAGGAGAGTTACAAAGACCTCCTAGGACCTCGTGTCGACCATGCTGCGAGTATAAGTCGAGGGCAAACTCGTCTGAACTCGTGGATTAGGTCGCCGCAGTGGGACAGCTTTTTAAGGGGAAAATTGAAAGAATGTTGGGAGGAAGGGTTGTGGGATGGTGTGTGGGGACCAGGCAGAGTTGAAACACAAAAAACCTAAACCGTTGAGCCAGCAGAGATAGAATTAGATAAGGCTAAGGAGGGATTTCAATATTTACATTGTAGATGTAAATAAATAACTCCTTCACGACAGAGGGTCATGACTTAAAAGAGCGGTCGCCACTCGCAATGCTATCTGTGGCTGCTCAGGGAATTTCAACTGAGCTGTCGTAATTTTGTCTGGATTATAGTGGTGGGCGGACCATCAGTTGCTGGAAAATCGGTATTCAACCTGTAATATGTTAATTTATCCTTTTAAATAATAGCCTTGTTTGTCCCCTTACATATTTGGTGGATTGCCCTGTTAACTTTATGCGACTCAAGCTCTAGAATACCTAGATCACTCTGAACACATACTTTAAAAAAAACATTATTTTACCTGAAAGCACGAAGATGCTTCATATGCTTCAGCCATAAAGGAATCAATGACAATGCAATAAGGCGGTGACGTGCAATCTTCAGATTTCCTGTCATACCAAGTTCAACCAAGAAGGTGCAAATCACCACTACTAAAAAGGTCAGGATAATGCAGTCATGTGCATGCCTGCATAAAGAATATATTCAGTGTTACAAAAGTGGGATTCATAATTACTAACTACAAGTGGGCAACTTATCTGTCATACTGCAAAAGTCTAGAGATCTTACATTAAGCAATACAGGTGGTTCTGTTATAACGTGATGGTTGCATTCCTAACAAAATGTCTAGCCATTCTTGAAAGACAACCCTCTCAACCCAGGAATTAGTCTGATGAATCCCCCTTGGACTGCCTCTAATGCCACTATATCCTCTTTTAGGTAAGGAAGCCAAAACTGTGTGAAGTATTCTACATGTGACATCATAAATACCCCATGCAAATAGACAATAGACAGTGCAGGAATAGGCCATTCGGCCCTTCGAGCCATTCACTGTGATCATGGCTGTTCATTCACAATCCGCGTTCCTGCCTTCTCCCCATATCCCTTGACTCCGCAATCTTTAAGAGCTTCATCTAACTCTATCTTGAAAGCATACAGAGAATTGGCCTCCACTGCCTTCTGAGGCGGAGAATTCCACAGATTCACAAGGACATTCACAGACTTGTCACAAAGCCACAAGCTGTATGCTTTGGGTCGTTGTCCTGTTGGAGGTGAACCTCTGCCCCAGTCTGAGGTCCAGAATGCTCTGCAGCAGGTTTTCATCAAGGATCTACCTGTACTTTGCTCTGTTCATCTTTCCCTCGATCCTGACTAGTCTCCCAGTTCCTGCCACTGAAAAATATTCCCACCGCATGATGCTGCCACCATGCTTCACCGTAGGTATGATATTGGCCAGGTGATGAGTGGTGCCTGGTTTTCTCCAGACGTGACACTTGGCATTCAGGCCAAAGAGTTCAATCTTGGTTTCATCAGACCAGAGCACTAGAGAAAACAACCCTTTTGCCAAACTTCAAGCGGGCTGTCATGTGCCTTTTACTGAGGAGTGGCTTCCGTCCGGCCACTCTACCATAAAGGCCTCAAGTTCAAGTTCAAGTTCAAGTGAGTTTATTGTCATGTGTCCCTGAAGGACAATGAAATTCTTGCTTTCCTTCAGCTCACAGAACATAGTAGGCATTTACTACAAAACAGATAAGTGTGTCCATATACCATAATATAAATATATACACACATGAATAAATAAACTGATAAAGTGCAAATAACAGAAAATGGGTTATTGATAATCAGAGTTTTGTCCGAGCCATGTTTAATAGCCTGATGGCTGTGGGGAAGTAGCTATTCCTGAACCTGGTTGTTGCAGTCTTCAGGATCCTGTACCTTCTACCTGACGGTAGCAGGGAGATGAATGTGTGACCAGGATGGTGTGGGTCTTTGATGATACTGCCAGCCTTTTTGAGGCAGCGACTGCGATAAATCCCCTCGATGGAAGGAAGGTCAGAGCCGATGATGGACTGGGCAGTGTTTACTACTTTTTGTAGTCTTTTCCTCTCCAGGGCGCTCAAATTGCCGAACCAAGCCACGATGCAACCGGTCAGCATGCTCTCTACTGTGCACCTGTAGAAGTTAGAGAGAGTCTTCCTTGACAAACCGACTCTCCGTAATCTTCTCAGGAAGTAGAGGCGCTGATGAGCTTTCTTGATAATTGCATTAGTGTTCTCGGACCAGGAAAGATCTTCAGAGATGTGCACGCCCAGGAATTTGAAGCTCTTGACCCTTTCAACCATCGATCCGTTGATATAAATGGGGCTGTGGGTCCCCCTCCTACTCCTTCCAAAGTCCACAATCAGTTCCTTGGTTTTGCTGGTGTTGAGGGCCAGGTTATTGCGCTGGCACCATATGGACAGTTGCTGGATCTCTCTTCTATACTCTGACTCATCCCCATCAGTGATACGCCCCACAACAGTGGTGTCATCAGCGAACTTGATGATGGAGTTCGCACTGTGATTGGCTACGCAGTCATGAGTATAGAGTGAGTACAGCAGGGGGCTGAGCACGCAGCCTTGAGGTGCTTCCGTGCTGATTGTTATCGAGGCTGACACATTTCCACCAATACGAACAGACTGTGGTCTGTGAATGAGGAAGTCGAGGATCCAATTGCAGAGGGATGCGCAGAGACCCAGTTCTGCGAGTTTGGTAACCAGCTTGGAGGGGATGATTGTGTTAAATGCCGAGCTGTAATCGATGAATAACAGCCTGACATATGAGTTTTTGTTGTCCAAGTGGTCCAGAACGGAGTGGAGGGCCAGCGAGATCGCATCCACCGTTGATCTGTTGTGGCGGTAAGCGAACTGCAGTGGGTCCAGGTTTTTGTCGAGGTAGGAGTTGATTTGCTCCATGATCAACCTCTCAAAGCACTTCATCACCACCGGCGTTAGTGCCACTGGTCGATAGTCATTGAGGCACGTCACCTTACTCTTCTTGGGCACTGGTATAATTGATGCCCTTTTAAAGCAGGTGGGGACCTCAGACCTCAGAAGTGAGAGGTTGAAAATGTCCGTAAAAACTCCAGCCAGTTGGTCCGCACAGGTTTTTAGAACACGACCGGGTATACCATCAGGTCCAGGCGCTTTTCGGGGGTTCACCCCTCTGAAGGATTTCCTGACGTCGGCCTCTGTGACTGAGACTGAAATGCCATCACAGCGAATGGGGGATCGGGAAGGCACATCAGTATTCTCCTTATCAAAGCGTGCGTAAAACGCATTGAGCTCGTCAGGGAGTGATGTTTCGCCGACATTCGAGCTGCCTCCTGGTTTCGCCTTGTAGGAAGTGATTGCATTCAGGCCCCGCCACAGTTGCCGAACATCTGCCTCATCCTCCAGTTTGGAGCAGAAGTCCCTTTTGGCCTTTTTGATGGCCTTACCATGGTCGTATCTGGACTTCATGTAGGCCACTGTATCATCGGACGTGAATGCCCTGTGTCTGGACTTCAGAAGAGTGCGGATCTCAAAGTTCATCCAAGGTTTCTGATTGGGAAACACTCGGAAGGTTTTTGTAGGGATGCAGTCCTCCACACATTTCTTTACGAAGTCTGTAACGACTGTGGCGTATTCGTTCAAGTCCGTTACCGAGTCCTTGAACATTGCCCAGTCTAAAGACTCCAAACAGTCCTGGAGTTGTTCCTCTGCCCCCCCCCCCCCCCACCCCCGACCAGCTCTGTACTGTCCTCACCTCTGGGGGTGCGCTCTTCAATTGCTGCCTGTAGGCAGGAAGAAGCAGCACCGCGGTATGGTCGGATTTACCGAAGTGAGGGCGAGGGATAGAACGATAGGCATTCTTGATGGTGGTGTAGCAGTGGTCGAGGGTGTTAGGTCCTCTGGTGCAGCAGGAGACATGTTGGTGGAAGTTAGGGAGTGATTTCTTTAGGTTTGCCTTATTGAAGTCCCCAGCAATGGTGGTAAATGCCTCGGGGTAAGACGTCTGGTGTTTGTTGACCACGGCGTGCAGCTCCTCCAGTGCCAGACGGACGTCTACCTGGGGTGGGATGTAGACTGTGGTCAGGATAATGGAGGTGAATTCCCTTGGGAGGTAGAAGGGACGGCACTTCACCGCCAGATGTTCGAGGTGTGGAGAGCAGGAGTTGGACAGGACTGCCACGTCTGAGCACCACGCAGAGTTGACCATGAGGCAGACGCCACCTCCTCTCCCTTTCCCAGATGCCAGTGTATGGTCCATACGGTGGATGGAGAACCCTTCAGGCTGGACCGCTGAGTCTCGGGAGCTGGAGGTGAACACAGAGCATTCCCTCAGCTCCCTTTGATAAAGCAGCCCTGCCCTTAAGTCCTCCACTTTGTTTTCAAGGGACTGTATGTTGGCCAGTAGGATAGTAGGGAGAGGGGGCCGAAGTCTCCTGCGCTTCATTCTGACCTGAAGTCCTGCCCGTCGGCCACGTTTCCGGACACAATGGAGGCCTCCCCTTTGTTTCCAGGTACTGTGCTTGCTGTACCTGCTGTTTCTGCGGACCTGCGCTGGAACGGGGATTCCCGCACAGACGGCAGCTCCAGCTCCGTAACGAACGGGGGTTCCCTCAAAGTCGGTAGCTACAGCTCCGTTGGTCCTGGAAGATCCATCCCGTCGGCTCTGGGGGTCATCCCGGGGTCTCCAGGTACCGTACCTGGGTTCCTCAGTCGGGTCGGGTGATTTCCAGCCAGCGTGGGAAAATTTAAAGTCCGGGGCTCCCGCAGCTGCGGGAGATCGCGAAATTGTGAGAGCCTTGACGTGTTCAAGCAGCTTGTCCGAAACGGCACCGATATCTGCCGTTTTTCTGATCCAGGTAAGTTGTTGGAAGTTGTAATTGAGCCTTTTATGTTCTGGAGCTCCGCAAAAGTCGCCGCAGGCAGGCGCCATCTTGCTCCCGGACTGATTGGTGGAGTGCCGCAGATATAGTTGATATTCCGGAAGGTTCTTCCATCTCGACAGAGCAACTCTGGTGCTCTGTCAGAGTGACCATCAGGTTCTTGGTCACCTCGCTGACCAAGGCCCTTCTCTCCCGATTGCTCTGTTTGGCCGGGCCGCCAGCTCTATGAAGAGTCCTGGTGGTTCCAAAGTTCTTCCATTTAAGAATGATGGAGGACACTGTGCTCTTCAGGACCTGCAATGCTGCAGAAATTTTTTATACCCTTCCCCAGATCTGTGTATCGACACGATCCTGTCTCGGAGGTCTCCAGACAATTCTTTCAGCTTCGTGGCTTGGTTTTTGCTCTGACATGCACTGCCAACTGTGGGACCTTATATAGACAGGTGTGTGCTCTTCCAAATCATGTACAATCTATTTAATTTATCACTGGTGGACTCCAATCAAGTTGTAGAAACATCTCAAGGATAATCAATGGAAACAGGATGAACCTAAGCTCAATTTTGAGTGTCATAGCAAAGGGTCTGAATACTTATGTAAATGTGATATTTCAGTTCTTTATTTTTTAATTACTTTGCAAACATTTCTAAACACCGGTTTTCGCTTCTTCTGGGGTATTGCGTGTAGATTGATGATAAAAAAATAATGAATTTAATCCATTTTAAAATAAGGCTGTAACATTACAAAATGTGGAAATAGTTAAGGGGTCTGAATACTTTCTGAATGCACTGTATATTTTGAAGGGCTTAAGTGTGCAATTAGCCTAATTCAACGTCAGTAAGGACAAATGCCTTGAGACATCTTTGCTTCACAAAACACATTTGCCAAATTTTACATCAACTGTCCCTCACTGTTTCCACTGGCTGAAATGGCAATAACCAGAGTACTCCGTTTAAAATAATTGGCAAAAAAAGTGGAAACAAGAGGTTTTTTTTACAATTTGAGTTGTGGTAAACTGTAACACACTGTTTGATCACGTGGTGAAAGCAGATTCAACAATTGATGTTGAAAGGAAAATTGATAAATATTAGAAGGGAAAATATTTGGGGAGTTGTCAGGGAGTTAGGAAATATTGGGGATAATAATTGGAAAGCTTTACCAAAAGCCAGCATACCAAAATACCATCTTTTGGTGCTTTATTGTTCTGCATCCAAATACAATTTACTGTCAATACTGTTTCCATTTCTCTGGATAACATATGCTTGGAATGGTTCTGCCAGCAACAACTGATTCCACTTTTAAGGTTTTATATTCTTTCTTTTCCAAATTTCATCCCAGTCATAATTTTTAAAAAGTTGAGTTTTTGCTTTGCTTTATTTAAGTGCTTTATTGGCAGCCATGTGTTTTAAAGTCACTTTATAAATTTAAAAAACATTTCTAAAATACTGCAGATGTTGAAAAGCTGAAATAAAACAAAACAAAACAAAAACTTCTGAAAACACTCAGCCATTCAGGATGCATCTCTAGAAAAACAGTTATCATTTTTGACATTTTTCTCTCTACAGATGCTCTCTAATCTAATAAGTACTTTCAGCATTTACCGTTTTACAAAAAGCAATTCAAAGGTTCAAGTTATGTATGTTATAAAACATGTATCTATTTTCACACCTCTGTTTAAAAATACTTCTCAGTTACAAAGAAAAATAGCTAAAGAACAGTTCTGAGTCAATTATTTATCTCAAAATCCGTTACTAAAAGCTGATACAACGGGCATTGTAGGCGCAGGAATTTATAATAAAAACGTAAACACATGAAAGTTTGACAAAATACATTGACAGAAATTAGATTAGATTAGATTAAACTTTATTAATCCCCTTATTCAGGGGAAATTCTGATGTCCTTGCAGCACACTAATAAAAATACAACATAGATTCAAAAAGAAGTTCAACACAAAAACATCCCCCCACAGTGATTCCCACTGTGGGGGAAGGCACAAAGTCCAGTCCCCATCCTCTTGTCCACCCAAAGTCGGGCCTATTGAGGCCTCCACAGTCGCCGCCACGGCGCCCGATGTTCTCGCCGGGTGATGGTGCTTCGGCGTCGGGAGAACCCCCAGCGGCTTGGGGTGCCGGGAACGGCCGCCTTCCCACCGGAGCCTGCGGCTTCCAAGCCAACAGACCGCGCCGGACGGAGCTCCGCACACTGGTGATCTCAGCAAGAGATCCCAGGCTCCGGGATGTAAAGTTCAGCGTCGCAGCTGGCCGCTCCACAGAACCGCGGCTCCACAATGTTCTTGTCGGCGGTCCCAGCATACTGGAGTTCCAGCACGGCGACCCAGGAAAGGCATCGCCCGCTCCGCAATAGCGCTCCAGCGCTGCGCCGCCGCCAAAGCCGATGTTCTGCGCCGCCGCCAAAGCCGATGTTCTGGCCCGGTCCCCTCAGGGAAACGTCGCTCCAGGACCCGCTGGTAGGCTGCGAGGACAGGTCGAAGTCGCTGCTCGGAGGAAGGCAACCCCTCCGACCAGGTAGGGACTCGAAAAGCAGTTTCCCCCTTCCCCCCCACCACCCCCCACACATAAAAAGATTAGGCCCCCTGACTACACACTCAACGTACTAAAAATAATAAAAAAGAAGGGAAAAAAAACGGACAGCTGCAGGACAGGCAGCCGTTCAGGACAGCGCCTCCTCCTCCTAAACACAAGGAAACATCTTTATTCGTAATCATTATATCCATCTTTGCTTCACAATGTGAATAACTTTTTTAAATGTTTTGCGTATTATTTATTTGATGGCATTACAAACGTAGTTGGATTGGATTGGATTGGATTCAATTTATTGTCATTGCACTTTTCAGTGCAACAAAATGGTTTAGCCTGCAGTCATAACATAGAATAAATAACAAACACTCAACACAGTTTAAAGTCCCAAAGTCATTGTCTCTTCCCTCCTTGCTCTCCCTCTGTGCTGAGGCAATCCAAGCCTCCGATGTTGCGACCCCGCCGGGTGATGGTAAGTAAGTCCCGCGGCTGAATCCGTGCTCCGCAAACGGGCCGGTTCAAACTCCGCGGCCCCGGGGTGGTCGAAGCTGCCGAAGCTGCCGCCCTCCAGTCCAGCGGACGCAGCTGTAGTTGAGGGAGCTCCGGAAAAACAGGTCACCAACCTGTGAGCTCCCGATGATGTTGTCCACTGGCCCGCGGCCGAGCCTCCAAGGCTCCAAAGTCGGGTCGGAAGTTGGGTTGCACCGCAACCACAGCCCCGAAGTCGGCCAGCCTCACGTTGGTAAGTCCTGGCTCTGCCTCCGCAGCCTCGAGGTCAGTCGCAGTTGGAGACCGCCAGCTCTGCGATAGGCCTCAGCGCAGACAGACACGGAGACAGGGGATACGGCAGGAAAGGTCGCATCCCCCCCCCGAAGGAAGAGTCAAAAAACATACCACACCCACCCCCCACACATACACAACTAAATAAACTGCAACAACGGGACAAAAGAAAACAAAAAACAGAAAAGACAAACGGACTGCAGGCGAGCCGCAGCTGCAAGGCAGTGCCGCCACTTCCGCAATAGTAATCCTCTTTAAAGACAATTATGTTCAAAAGCAAGTTTAACATACCACCAATCCAGGAAGTAATAATCTTTCATCAAGTCAAGTGTAGTAATCTGTTTCTTTAAATTGATTTCGTCCTATAATAAAATTGTACGTGTTTATACAAAATACATGTTTCCAACAATCATTTCACGTTGCAACTTCAAAGAAAAACTCTAATTTCCTTGAAGATGTACAACAGAGCAATGACAGTAATTCAAAAGCATCTCATTAGTTGTTATATATTTCATGACAAATCAAGGCCATGAAGGACAATGTCTATTAATATAAGTGTTACCTTTCTTTGCTGAGAAGGTAGTGGAAATAATATCATTTGCTTAAGGATCTGAGGTAGGCAGTAGAGAACCTAAGTCATTCAGGAACTTCACTAATAACTTACTGGAATTGCATGTGAGCAAGCCCACAATGCAAACAACTGTTTGCCCAGAAAGGTCTCAATAGTCAATTCTCAATAGCGCACCACTGCTGAGCTCTAGACTCAGTCATCTTCAATTGTTTCATCGATGCCCTCCTTTCTGTCATTAGATCAGAACTTGGGTCATTTACTGATGATTGCACAATGTTCACTTCCAGTACCGCAGTACCTCAGCAAATGAAAAACTTCATGCTTGCATGCAGACACATCTGGACAACATAAAGGCATGTGCTGATAAATGTCAAAAAACATTAAAACCACTAAAGCGCCAGGCAATAACATCTAAACATGATGATTGTAATGTGTAACATTTACAAAATGTACTGCAGGTTCTTGTCCAGATGACACTGACAGAATCCATTGCTTTTACTACAAAGGACGATAGCAGGAGCATGGGCATCCCACTACCTGCAGGCTACCCTCCAAATTGAAAAGTATTCTAGTCTTGCAATTATATTGTCAATCCTTCATGGTCGCTGGGGGAAATCATAGACCTTGCTATCATAGGATTTTGAGAGTATTTTCACCAGAAGAACTGCAACAGTTCAAGAAACTGGCTCACATTTTGTCAAGGACAACGTTTACCAAGTGATGTTGCTAGTACATGATCCTAGTGATGTGACCCAATACTTATTTCCTATTTTCCATAAATTCATATACTCATCAGACGGATCCTAGTGAATATAAAGGAAGCCATTGCATACATTTTATGCTGCATCCCTTCAACCAAATACAAATTAATTGTGCATTGAAATCCCAGAGTAAAGTTTAGAACCTTCTGGCCCTGTCTCACGGTGCAAGTCCACCCACGAGTGATCCCGAGTTTAAAACAAATCAAACTCGTGGTAATCACGTAGAATTAATGTAGCGGGAACGTCGGAACTCGTAGCGCAGGTACTCGGGAAACTTGTTAACTCGTGAAAATCTTTCAACATGATGAAAGATTTCCACGAGTCAAATTAACTCTTGAAGTAAACATCTTTAACTTTTAAACTCGTTGTAAGAACGTAAGTAGCCCGTGAGTTTACCGTAGTGACTCATAATAATAATAATAATATATCTTTAATTGTCATTGCACGTCAGTGCAACGAGATTTAGTGTGCAGCTCCACTGATGTACAAGAAAGGTAAATAAATACAATACATAAATAAACAAGCTGAATTGATTGACGTGACCATCTGAGGGAGACTGTCCAAAGGGGGTGGGTGGGGGGGCACTCATTAGGGCCGGTTCAGAGCCGCTATAGCTCGTGCGATAAAACTGTTCCTGAGTCTGGAGGTTCGGGCGTAGAAGGCCTTGTAACGTCTGCCGGAGGGAAGTAGTTGAAACAGACCGTGGCAGGGGTGTGATGAGTCCTTATGGATGCTGAGGGCCTTCCTGAGGCACCGCGTGTGGTAGATGCCCTCCAAGGCTGGTAGCTCTGTCCCGATGATCCTCTGCGCTCTGTTGACGACGCGCTGAAGAGCTCTCCTCTCCGCCTCCGTTCAGCTGAGATACCACACAGAGATGCCATACGTTAGTATGCTCTCTGTGGTGCAGCGGTAGAACGTTGTCAGCAGCTGTTGGGGCAGACCAGTCTTTTTTAATGTCCTCAGGAAGAACAATCGTTGCTGTGCCTTCTTGACCAGCGCGGCGGTGTTTGTGGACCATGTGAGGTCGACCATATTCATGAGTCTACCGTGGGCACTCTTTAACTCAGCGGGACAGGCAGCATCTCTGGAGAGAAGCAATGGGTGACGGGATGAAGTTTCCAAAATTCTGCTGCGTCTTTGTGTTACTCCAGCACTGTGTGTTCACTTTTTGTCAACCAGCATCTGCCCTTTCTTGTGTATGATATTATTTGTATCTGTGGCAGTTGATTGTCGCTCCCTTCAGTTTCCCAGGGGGTCGGGACGGGGGAGATACTGCCTAGTGACGATCTCATTTATCCAACGACTTACACTCTCTTGAAGGAGAAATGGACTAGGCGACTGCAGACTGCAGTCTGAAGAAGGGTCTCGACCTGAAATCTCGCCCATTCCTTTTCTCCAGAGATACTGCCTGTCCCGCTGAGCTACCCAAGCTTTTTGAGCCTATCTTCGGTTTAAACCAGCATATGCAGTTCCTTCCTGCACCTCTAAAATCTGTGCCATTATTCAGTATTCCAATTTTTGTTTTATTTTATAATTCTGGATAATATCGCCCCGCTCGTTGGTCATACGCCTCTACCCCACCCCTGGTGCTTTAAGTGCATTTTTCTTTTACCCCCGGGAGGAAAAAAAATCAAATCCAGGAGTTCATCTGGAGCAGTTCTCGGACATAACAGCGAATGAAGAGAAATTGGCGGGTTATTTAGAAATTAATCCTTAAAGAGAGTGTAACTCGTTGGATAAATGAGGTCGTCACTCGGCAGCATCTCTCCCCTCCCCCCCGCCCCCCATCCCGACCCCCTGGGAAACTGAAGGGAGCGACAATCAAATGCCACGGATACAAATAATGTCATACACAAGAAAGGGTAGATGCTGGTTGACAAAAAGTGAACACACAGTGCTGGAGTAACACAAAGACGCAGCAGAATTTTGGAAACGTCATCCCGTCACCCATTCCTTCTCTCCAGAGATGCTGCCTGTCCCGCTGAGTTAAAGAGTGCCCATGGTAGACTCACAAGTCATTACGGTAAACTCACGGGCTACTTACGTTCTTACAACGAGTTTAAAAGTTAAACATGTTTACTTCAAGAGTAAATTTGACTCATGGAAATCTTTCATCAAGTTGAAAGATTTTCACGAGTTAATAAGTTTCCCGAGTACCTGCCGTTAGCGTTACGAGTTCCGACGTTAGCGCTACGTTAATTCTACGTGATTACCACGAGTTTGATTTGTTTTAAACTCGGGATCACTCGAGGGTAGACTCACACCGTGAGACAAGGGTTTTAGAATCCGGGAAACATAGGGAGGAGAAATAACAAACATTATTTTCAATAGATTTTTTGTTTGAGTGGATGAAATATATATTTCTCCTTGAACAGTTCCACTTTTATTTAAAGTCAATAACAATGGAGCTAGGTGCAATGCTGATGGTGTTCATGAAAACAGATAAATATTGACATGCACTTTGTTCATCAAACTAATTTCTTTACCTGAGGCCAACGAGAATGGCAATGAATTTGTTCTTGTGAAACCTGATCTTTCCTCCATTTTTTCCACTTTCGCATTGCATTCCTCAAGGTTAAGAATTCACGGATCTCCACAAATATTATAAACAGCATTTCCACAGCACAGAAGATACTCAGTGCTACAGCCCACGTTTCCTAGAAATAAATATTGCTGTTAAAAAATGTATTATAATACTGAAGGTACACAAAATTGCTGGAGAAACTCAGCGGGTGCAGCAGCATCTATGGAGCGAAGGAAATAGGCGATGTTTCGGGCCGAAACCCTTCTTCAGACTGATGGGGGGTGGGGGGGGGGGAAGAAGGAAGGAAAAGGGGAGGAGGAGGAGGAGCCCGAGGGCGGGCGGATGGGAGGGTGGGAGGAGACAGGTAGAGGGTTAAGGAAGGGGAGGAGACAGCAAGGGCTAGCAAAATTGGGAGAATTCAATGTTAATGCCATACGGACGCAAGGTCCCCAGACGGAATATGAGGTGCTGTTCCTCCAATTTCCGCTGTTGCTCACTCTGGCAATGGAGGAGACCCAGGACAGAGAGGTCGGATTGGGAATGGGAGGGGGAGTTGAAGTGCTGAGCCATCGGGAGTTCAGGTAGGTTATTGCGGACTGAGCGGAGGTGTTCGGCGAAACGATCGCCCAACCTACGCTTAGTCTCCCCGATGTAAATCAGCTGACATCTAGAGCAGCGGATGCAGTAGATGAGGTTGGAGGAGATACAGGTGAACCTTTGTCGCACCTGTCTCTTGGGTCCTTGAATGGAGTCGAGGGGGGAGGTGAAGGGACAGGTGTTGCATTTCTTGCGGTTGCAACGGAAAGTGCCCGGGGAGGGGGTGGTGCGGGAGGGAAGGGAAGAATTGACGAGGGAGTTGCGGAGGGAGCGGTCTTTGCGGAAGGCAGACATGGGGGGAGATGGGAAGATGTGGCGAGTGGTGGGGTCACGTTGGAGGTGGCGGAAATGGCGGAGGACTGATTATAATACTGATGTTGTTTACTTAGTCCTCATTAAAACGAGGTAGGATATTGCAATGAATTTTGACAGCATCTCCTTGTTTATCACTAATATTTAAAAAATAGACAAAATATTTCAAAATGCCCATTTTTGCACTTATCAATGCATGATTAATGTTAAAGATGAACCAATCATGACACTGAGCTATAGAAATAGTTATGGAAAACAAAGGCAATCTACTGCTAAATGTGGTAGGATTTTACTGGAGTTTCCTAAATTCTCAGATTAGTGAGGAAACTGTGAATCATGTGTGATCATGTGTGAAACTAGCACTGGCTCAAGTGGTGGAATTTATGCAGGAATAATAATGAACATCCAGAAAAAGGGGCAAAAACAGGATAGGATGGACAAGATTAGTGGAAAAAAGAAGTGTGTTCTGAGGTGCATAAACAAACTGACATGCTTTTCGTAAGTTCGTAAGTCATAAGAGCAGAATTAGGCCATTTGATCGATCGAATCTACACCGCCATTCAATCCTGGCTGATCTATCCTTCCAATTCAACCCCATTCTCTTTCCTTCTCCCTGTAAAATTTGACATCTTTACTAATCAAAAATCTGTCAACCTCCCCTTTAAAAATACCCAAAGACATGGCCTCCATAGCCATTTGTGACAAAGAATTACACACTTTCACCACGTTTGGCTAAATAAATTCATCCTCATCTCCTTTCTTAAATGTACATCCTTTTAGTCAGAGGCTGTACCCTCTGGTCTTAAACTCTTCCACTGGTAGAAATATCATCTGCACATCCACAATATCCATGCCTTTCATTATTCGGAAAAGTTTCAATGAGGTTCCCGTCATCCTTCTAAACTCCAGCGAGTATAGGCCTAGATCCATCATCACCGGGATCATTCTCGTAAACTTCCTCTGGACCCTCTCCAACGTCTGCACATCCCTTCTCAGATATGGGGTCCAAAACTCCAAATGCAGTCTAACCAGTGCCTTATAAAGCCTCAGCATTAGATCCCTGTTGTTATATTCTAGTCCTTTACAACTGAATGCCAATATTGCATTTGCCTTCCTTACTACCTATTCAACTTCAAATTAATATTTTGGGAATCAATCTTGCAGCAGCAAGACTGACCACGAATCCTGACCAAATTCCTTTGCTCCTCTGATTTCTGAATCCTCTCTCTATTTAGAAAACAGTCTGTGCCTTTATTCCTACTACTAAAGTGCATGACCGCACACTTTGCTACACAGTATTACATCTGCCACTTTGCCCCCTCTCCCAACTTGTCCAAGACCTTCAGAAGACTCCCTGCTTCCTCAAAACTACCTGCCCCTCCACTACCTTTGTAACATCCGCAAAGCCATCAATTCCATCATCCAAATTATTAATATACAACATGAAAAGTAGTGGACTCAACACCGACCCCTGTGGAACACCACTTGTCACCGGCAGCTAATCAGAAATAGACCCCTTTATTCACACTCTTTGCCTTCTGCCATTCAGCCAATCTTCAATCAATGTTAGTATCTTCCCTCTATTACCATGGGCTCTCAACTTGTTTAGCAGACTCATGTACGACACTTTATCAAAGGCCTTCAGAAAATCCAAATGAACATCATCCATTGTCTATCGTGCTATTTACTTCTTGAAAGAATTCCAACAGGTTTGTCAGTCAAGATCTTCCCTCAACAAAACCATGCTGACTGACCTATTTTATCATATGCTTGAAACCTCATCCTTAATAATGGACTCATAAATCTTACCAACCATTGAAGTCAGGTGAACCGGCCGATAGTTTCCCCTCTTTTGCCTTAGTCCCTTCTTGCACAGAGGAGTAACATTTGCAATTCTCCAGTCCCCTGGGACCACTCCTGACTCTATTGATTAGTGAATGATCACTACTAATGCCTCCACAATTTCTCAAGCTACCTCTTCAGAACCCTGGGATGTAGTCCTTCTGGTCGAGGTGACTTATCCATCTTCAGAACTTTTAGCTTCCCAAGCACTTTCTCCTTAGTAATAGCAACTCCACTAACTTCTGCCCGGATTCTCTTGAACTTCTAGCACGGTGCCTTCCATCATGAAGTCTGATGCAAAAAACATATTGAATTCTTGCAAAGATGATATCCCCTACTCTCAATTCCTCTGTCAATGCCGCATCTGCTCCCAAGATGAGACTTTCCATACAAGGACATCTGAGACATCTGAGATGTCCTCATTCTTTAGTGAATGTGGTTTCCTCCTGGCTGTCAGAGATGGATTCCTCACCCATGTCTCTTCTGTGGTCCGTAGTTCTGCTCTTGCTCCCTCTCACCCCCCCCCCCCCCCCCCCACCCCCCCCAGACACAATAAGGATAGACTTCCCCTGGTCTTCACCTTTCATCCCACCAGCCTCTGCATTCAACACATCATTCTCCAACATTTGCAGGAAGGAACTGCAGCTGTTGGTTTAAACCTAAGAGACACAAAAAG
Organism: Amblyraja radiata; assembly: GCF_010909765.2. Lineage (NCBI taxonomy): Eukaryota > Metazoa > Chordata > Chondrichthyes > Rajiformes > Rajidae > Amblyraja > Amblyraja radiata. The sequence continues at coordinate 15,501,613 of NC_045982.1, read as the reverse complement.
CTGGAGTGCCTCAGCAGGTCAAAAGGAATAGTGACGTTTTGGATCGAGACCTTTCTTCAGACCGAGAGTCAGGCGAAAGGGAAATTAGAGATATAGATGGTGATATAGAGAGATATAGAACAAATGAATGAAAGATAGGCAAAAAAGTACAATGTTAAAAGAAACAGGCCATTGCTAGCTGTGGACTGGGTGAAAACGAGTTACAGCCAATGAGACTTAACAAGACGATTTTAAACTTAGTACAATGACTTATGTGGGGGAAGAACAGAGATAGAGGGATGCCAGGGTTACTCAAAGTTAGATAAATTAATATTCATACCACTGGGTTATAAATTGCCCATGTGAAATATGAGGTGCTTTCCCTCCAATTTGCATTTGGCCTCACTAACAATGGAGGAGGCCCAGGACAGAAAGGTCACTGTGGGAATGTGAAGGGGATTTAAAGTGTATGGCAACCAGGAGATCAGGTAGGTCCAGGCGGAATTATCAAATGTGTTCAGCGAAACGACCGCCCAGTCTACTTTTGATCTTGCTGATGTATAAGAGTTCACACCTTGAACAATGGATGGTTGAAGGAGTTGCATGTGAACCTCTATCTAATCTGAAAGGACTGCCATGGTCCCTGGACAGAGTCGAGGGAGGAGGTATAGGGACAGGTGATGCATCTCCTGCGGTGGCAGGGGAAGGTACCTGGGGAGGGGGTGGTTTGGGTGGGAAGGGATAAGTAAACTAGGGAGTTGCAGATGGAACGGTCTCTGCAGAAGGCACAAACGGATAGAGATGGGATTATGTGACTATTTGTGGGATCCCGTTGGAGGTGACGAAAATGTTTGGAGATGTTACCCCGCAGCTCTGCTTCGCCTCAGGGCCTATTCCACTTTAATTCAGCTGCCCATTCATTCCGACCTTTTCTATCCAGGACTTCCTCCACTGCCATAGTGAGACCACATGCAAACTTGATGAACACTGAACTCTCCAACTTTAGGTAATTTCCACAAACACTTATGTTTTCTGGCTTAATAGTAAATTACTCTATTTAAGCATTTTTTTGTGATACATGTGCAAATTCAATTTAACAATATTAAATACCTGAATAATACCTGAAAAAAGTAATAATTTGGCACCCACTTGTGCAGCATCATTAAAATAGCCCAAGTAAAGATGAAAATGAAATCCATTACAATCAGCAATAGGTTTGCTTTACTGTAAAAACAAAAAGATACTTTTATTTTCTCCATTATGATATTTAGCCTTAAGACAAATGATAGATGTTCATGAAAAGCACCATAATAGGAAATAGGCTGACATCATCAAGAAAGCAAAATGACAAGAACTACAAATTCACATGAGCTGGGAGTATTCCAGAGATTACAACTCTCTCGAATTTGGAAAGAGGTGAGATGATCTGATCGAAACTCAAACTTTTAATCGAGGTTGATATGGTAGATACTGTGCTCTTGTTATCCCTGCTTTCTTAATTCCCTATATTCACCACAAAGGACCTCATCTCTTTTCCTCCCATTATCATTGGTACAAATGTGCACATTTAGATTTCCAATAAACACTTCGTTATGTGCTACCTACAAGTTCACTTCACATCGTAAAAGCTGATGGAATTCAGAATAGTATATTAGGATATCTGAATGGTTCCATCGCCACACTAAACCTTAATTCCCTCTACCACCGGTGTACCATAAAAGAAATACTTTGAGTGTGGCCTCATTCTGACAATGGAGGAGGCCTAGGACAGAAAGGTCTGTATGGGAATACGAAGGGGAGTTAGAATGTTTGGCCAAGGCCGACTGAGAGTAGGTGTTCAGTGAAACGATTGCCCAGTCTGCTATTGGTCTCGCCCATATAGGTGTCTAGACCGAAAAGAACAAATACAGTAGATGAGATTGGAGGAGGTGAACCTCTGCCTCACCTGAAAGGACTGTCGTGGTACCAGAATGGAGTTGAGGGAGGAGGTATAGGGGCAGGTATTGCATCTCCTGCGGTTGCAGGGTAAAGTACCTGGGGAGGGGGTGATTTGGGTGGGAAGGGATGAGTGAACCAGGGAGTTACGGAGGGAACGGTCTCCGCGGAAGCGGGTGGAGATGGGAAGATGTGACTAGTGGTGGGATCCCATTGGAGTTGGTGAATATGTCAGATGATTATTTGTCATATTCGACGGCTAATGGGGTGAAAGATGAGGACCAGAGGGACTCTAGTTGCAACTGCAGGGAGGGGAAGCAAGAGCGGAGCTACACGATACCAAGGAGACACGTGTGAGGGCCTCATCTATGATAGAAGAGGGGCAACTCCATTCCTAAAGAATGAGGACATCTCAGATCTTGGGTGGAGATGTGGCATGGACGGAGGAATTGGGAGTAGGGGATAGAGTCTTTGAAGGAGTCAGAGTGGGAAGAAGTGTAGACTAGATAGCTGTGGGAGAAGGTTTACAATAGACGTCAGTCGATAATCTATCTCTTGTGATGGAGATGGTGAGATCAAGAAAGGGGAGGGTGGTTTTCCCTGCTGGGCAAGTTAAGAACATGGAACACTGTCTCAGGATATCCATTTACACAGTGAGGACATTATTTTCTCAAAGGACTTTAAATCTTTAGAATCTTCTTATCCAGCGACCTGTAGATGCTATGTCATTAGGTATACTAAAGGGACGGGTGGGCAGGTAGGCAGGCAGGCAGGCAGGCAGGCATGCCGTCCTTTGGGGAATCAAGGATTATGTGGATCCTGCAGATTAGAAGTTAATAATCAGATCAGTCATTACCTTATTTAATGGTGAAAAAGGCATGAGGAGGTATGCTGTCTGCTCCTGCTCTTATTTCTTAGCAATGTCACCGCTTTAAAAGATACAGATTTCTGTCTGTAATTCATCTGCTTGCAGACACTAAAAACACCTTTAGAGGGCACTGAATTCAAACAATTCAGGGCTCAACAAATGGAAATTTTGGCTACAAACCTGTTAACATTTTCAGTTAAAGACATAAGGTGCAGAGCAAACACTGCTTCAATGTCCCTCACAGCAATCTTTGGTTGGTTATCACATTTATTATTTAGTATTTCTTTATTTAAGTAGCAAATTCTATATTTTTTGAATAGTTTATATATTACTCACAGTCCGTATTTTTTCCATTTTAAATTAATCAATTTCTTCAGTACTGGGTGATCCACAACAGTATAACATTTAGTTATCAGCACAATCTCCAGCTTCATGGAAAAGCAACAAAGTTAATACACAATATTCATTTAACATAGACATATATATTAAAATAATAACCTGCATTTATTACACTGGAGGAACCCGGCAGTTCTGGACGCATCTGTGGAGGGAACAGACAGATGATGTTTCGGGTCAGGACCCTTCTTCAGACCGATTGTAGTAGGGGAAGGAATGCTGGAAGAGAGAGGCGGGAGTGGGACAAAGCTTAGCAAATGATAGATGACACAGATGAAGGGGTTTAATTGGCAGATGGGTGGAGTAAGTTACAAGCAGGAGACAAAAAAGAGACAATCGAGTGTCAGATATGGAGGAGTGAAGTGTAAAGCCAGAGGGAGGTATATAGATGGAAGTGGATGTAACTAGTAGAGTGGATAAAGGAGAACCAGTGGATGTGTTATATCTGGACTTTCAGAAGGCTTTCGACAAGGTCCCACATAAGAGATTAGTATACAAACTTAAAGCATACGGTATTGGGGGTTCAGTATTGATGTGGATAGAGAACTGGCTGGCAGGAAGCAAAGAGTAGGAGTAAACGGGTCCTTTTCACAATGGCAGGCAGTGACTAGTGAGGTACCACAAGGCTCAGTTCTGGGACCCCAGCTATTTACGATATATATTAATGATTTGGACGAGGGAATTGAATGCAACATCTCCAAGTTTGCGGATGACACGAAGCTGGGGGGCAGTGTTAGCTGTGAGGAGGATGCTAGGAGGCTGCAAGGTGACTTGGATAGGCTGGGTGAGTGGGCAAATGCATGGCAGATGCAGTATAATGTGGATAAATGTGAGGTTATCCACTTTGGTGGCAAAAACAGGAAAGTAGATTATTATCTGAATGGTGGCCGATTAGGAAAGGGGGAGATGCAACGAGACCTGGGTGTCATGGTACACCAGTCATTAAAAGTAGGCATGCAGGTGCAGCAGGCAGTGAAGAAGGCGAATGGTATGTTAGCATTCATAGCAAAAGGATTTGAGTATAGGAGCAGGGAGGTTCTACTGCAGTTGTACAGGGTCTTGGTGAGACCACACCTGGAGTATTGCGTACAGTTTTGGTCTCCTAATCTGAGGAAAGACATTCTTGCCATAGAGGGAGTACAGAGAAGGTTCACCAGACTGATTCCTGGGATGTCAGGACTTTCATATGAAGAAAGACTGGATAGACTCGGTTTGTACTCGCTAGAATTTAGAAGATTGAGGGGGAATCTTATAGAAACGTACAAAATTCTTAAGGGGTTGGACAGGCTAGATGCAGGAAGATTGTTCCCGATGTTGGGGAAGTCCAGAACAAGGGGTCACAGTTTAAGGATAAAGGGGAAATCTTTTAGGACCGAGATGAGGAAATCTTTTTTCACACAGAGAGTGGTGAATCTGTGGAATTCTCTCCCGCAGAAGGTAGTTGAGGCCAGTTCATTGGCTATATTTAAGAGGGAGTTAGATGTGGCCCTTGTGGCTAAAGGGATCAGGGGGTATGGAGAGAAGGCAGGTACAGGATACTGAGTTGGATGATCAGCCATGATCATATTGAATGGCGGTGCAGGCTCGAAGGGCCGAATGGCCTACTCCTGCACCTATTTTCTATATTTCTATGTTTCTTAATTACTGCAGTTCTTCCGATGAGTTCTTCGCTCAAAGTTATTGGGGAGTCCTCATCGATCACCAATCACACATTCACACTAGCTTTGTTATCCCACTTTTGCATCCACACCCTGCACAGAAGGGACAATTTTCAGGGGCCAATTGGCCTGCAGGCCGCACATCTTTCAGATATGGAGGAGGGGGAGGGGGTCCGGAGTGCCAGGGGGACCCACATGTTCACTGGGAGAGCATGCAGGCTCTGCGAAGGCGGTGCCCGGTGTTGGGGCTGGGCCCGGGTCTATGGAGCTGGAGGACAGCGGCTCTACCAGTTACACCACTGCGCCGCCCTGTTGAAAATGTTGAATGATAGATGGTATGAGAATGACAACAGAAGTGCAGAGTACACATAATAAATAAATAATAAATCAATAAATAAAATATCTTTAAGTTCACAAATGAACCAACTTCAAATGAAATAAGCAGATCAAATCTTGTTAAACCCCGGCCATTCATTGTTCTCCCTGTTGCCCACCGTCAGAAAATATAGAATGCTTGAAAGTATGCACCATCACACTTAGGAACAGCTTCTTCCTCTCTGTTATCAGGTTTCTGAAGGATCCTTCCATAAACTAGGGTACTGTCCAATTCACTTCTACACCAATGCTGATATTATAATGTCTATGGAACTGATGCGTAACAATGCTGAGATCTATATGCTGCATTCTGTATCTTTCCATTTGCTCTACCTAGTATACTTGAGTTTGACTTGATTATATTTTTACATTATCTGATTTTTATGGATAGCATGCAAAATTAAGCTTTTTACTGTACCTCGGTGCATGTGACAATAATAAACCTAATCCTAAACCAAAACCTAAACCGAGTTCTAGCATTTGGACTTCAGAGTGGTGACACACAACTAGATGGAAAACATGTAGGTCATGACTCCCATGCACTTGAAGCCCTTTTTCTCAAGGGTACAGGTGCATCTTGCAGAGTTGGTGTGAAAGTAGTCTAGATGTAATCACTATGCCGTTTGCAGATTATATACACTCCCGCCGCTGTGGTGCTGGGTGAAGAGAATGAAGGCTCAAGGTTTGTGGATAAAATGCCAATCAAATAGGCTGAGAAGAGATTCAAGCTTCATGACAGTTGTTGCAATTGCACTCATCCAGGCAAGTGGATGATATCCTATCATTGTCCTGACAAGTTCCTTGTAGATGGTGGAAGGTTTTGGTGGATTGGGAAGTGTGAAATTCACTGCAGGATACCCAGTTTATGACCTAATCTTGGAACCACAGTATTTATGTTGCTTGGCAGTCATGTTTCTGATCAATGTTGACCAACTTTGTTTAAAGACTTGATGGTGATAATACTGTGAACATCAGGATTAAATAGTTAGATGTTCTTATGTTGGAGATGGTTATTGCCCATTTTTTCAGTTCCCCTGAATTTTGCTGAATGGAGGCATGCACTGGTTCATTAGCTGAATAGTTGCGAAAGTAATTGAATTGGCAACATCCACGAGCATCCCCACTTTTCACTTATTGATGGAAAGAAGGTCAAGGTCTTCAACTCCTCATTGTCCCAAGGAATTGTCCCCTCCGCTTTCAAAACTGCTGCCGTTACACCAATCTTAAAGAAACCTGGTCTTGATCCCTCCTCTCTCATTAACTACCGCCCAATCTCAAACCTCCCCTTTCTTTCAAAAACCCTGGAGCGTATCGTTGCGTCGCAACTTCATTCCCACCTCCTTGCGTATAACCTACTTGAACCCCTCCAATCTGGCTTTCGCCCCCTCCATAGCACAGAAACTGCTCTCCTCAAAGTCCTCAACGACCTCCTCACCTCTGCTGACACTGGTTCCCTCAACATCCTCATCCTCCTCGACCTGAGCGCAGCCTTCGATACAGTGAACCATAACATCCTGCTCACCAGACTCAAAGACCTCGGCATTGAAGGCTCTGCACTCAGCTGGCTCCGTTCCTACCTTTCCAACAGATCCCACTTCATCTCTCTCCACAACCACACCTCTGCTACAGCCGCAGTCACTCAAGGCGTTCCCCAAGGCTCCGTACTCGGCCCCCTCCTCTTCATCATCTACATCCTCCCCCTTGGTCAGATACTCCGCCACTTCAATCTGGACTTCCACTGTTACGCTGATGACACCCAGATCTACCTTGGCACCAAATCCCCCCACACCCCCCCCCCCCCCCTCTCCCATATCAACTCCTGTTTGTCAGCTATAAAAACCTGGATGCAACATAATTTCCTCAAACTCAACAGCGATAAGACAGAATTCCTCCTCATAGGCTCCAAAGTCACACTCAGCAAAATCAATAACCCCACTCTCACCATCGACGGCACCACTGTCTCCCCATCTCCCCAGGCCCGCAACCTCGGCGTGATCTTTGATTCCACCCTCTCCCTTGAGCCTCACATCCGCCATGTCATTAAAACCTCCTTCTTTCATCTCCGTAACATCGCCAAACTCAGACCCTCTCTCACACCGCCCGCTGCTGAAAGACTCATCCATGCCTTCATCTCCTCCCGACTGGACTATTGCAACTCACTTCTCCTTGGCATCAGCTCCACCTACATCAACCGACTCCAACTGGTCCAGAACTCTGCCGCCCGACTCATCACCCATACCAAATCCTGGCATCACATCACTCCAGTCCTCAAACAACTTCACTGGCTTCCCATCTCCCACCGGATCACCTACAAAATCCTGATCCTCACCTACAAAGCCCTCCACCATCTGGCCCCCACATATCTCATTGACCTCCCCTCTCCCCCTACCAACCCTCACGGTCCCTCAGATCCACATCAGCCGGTCTCCTCTCCATCCACAAGTCCAACCTCCACAGTTTTGGGGACAGAGCCTTCTCCAGGGCAGCTCCCAGGCTCTGGAACTCCCTCCCCCAACTGATCCGCAATTCCGTGTCCCTCACCATCTTCCAGTCCCGCCTCAAGACCCATCTCTTCACCTCTGCCTATCCTTAGCCCCACGTCCCCGTCCCTTTTCATCTGTGCATTAATTGCCTCATACTGTGTTTTGTATTACTTTGTGTACTAGTCATGTCTCTACTATTTATTTCATTCCCCTTACATGTTTTTCCTCTACCTGCTCAATTTTTGTAAGGTGTCCTTGAGACTCTTGAAAGGCGCCCATAAATAAAATTTATTATTATTATTATTATTGAAGAAGCAGTTGAAAATAGTTGCGCCCAGGACAATGCTCTGATGTGTAAACTGAGAAATGATAGCAAGAATATAATGAGACATTAAGAAAAAACTGCCCATGTTAAAAGAAAACTATCTTACCAGGTTCTTGTGGCATTCGGTTTTACCAGCTGGAAAATAAATGGAAAACACAAAAGGAAATGCATAAACAAACTATGTACATGAACATACTTTATTTGAAGCCAGATTAATTAAATTCAGTTGGAGCATAATTAGGTTTGTGACATTGTTCCAAATCTAGCGCAAATAATCCTTGCTGACCTTCCATTAAGATCACCAAAGTAATGCTTGATCATCAGAGATGTTCAGACAACATGTTTTATTAAAGCCCAATCCATATTCTGAGTGATGCAAGATCTCCCAAGGCATTCAAATTGAGGAGAAAGCCACTATATTTTACAAACTTTACAAAGGCATAACATTTTCAAATGGACTCAACCAAACATGTTTCTTTTCAAATTATGAAACCATTGTTTCTTTAAATTATTAAAGTGATTTATGTAAACAATTATTTTTTAAACTAATTAACTAACAGAATTTTGATATACTCATTCCATTATATCTCACCATTATCACAAGTAAGTGTTACGTATGTGAGGTAATATTGCTGTTTCTTTCTTGCTTCATCAATAATGTGAAGCTGGTCTAATGCATATTTTGCCTGAAATCAAAAAGAAAATGACTAGATTTTCATTAACATTGAATGCATTGCTCTTTTGTGCTTGGCTAAAAATTGCACCTGTAGTACCATTATATTCAGCTTCTTTATGCAATGAGTTTTGGTGTTTTCACAAGAATGAGGAATTGCCACATGGGTGACAGAATCTAATTTAACACGCAACAAATCTTATCTCACCTTGGAAAGTAGGTGAAATAGGTACTTATCACTAAACAATATGATTGGCGAAGTTACTGTTTGATGCTTTATTAATCAGATATTAATGCTGAAAAACAAGGAGTGCCAGAAAATAAAAGCAGCTGATAATGTAGTCAGGTAATAACTGCGTTGGTGGCAGAGATTAGATAATAGATAATCAGAAATTCAACAATTATGCTATTTTCAAGAAATAAGGAATTCTAAGAATGACATCAAAAGCACTTTGTCAACAAGTAAAAATGTTCTATCCTATTACAGAGATTATCTATGGATTTATAAGCAGACATTTACTCAGCTAGTGCGGTATGTTATCTATTATCTCATCCTCAATAATTTATTTCATTAGTATTAGAATCTTCCTTTCAATTTATTTTCTCTCAATTTATTCAACTTAACTCCAACTGGTAATGGTGGGGATGAAAAACACTTGGTTATAAGTTCAGTGGACTCGATAGGTACCTTCTCAGATCTTTTTCAAGAGCTCAGTTTTCATATATGAGTCTAATTGGTGAGTTCCCCCTATTATTCAGCCACAAGCACAATCACAACTGAACCCATTGCTATAATCAACTAAAGTTACTTTTAGTGTAACTGTTTAGAAATTCGAATGGTTGCCTTGATCTAGATTAGAGAAGTTCCACTTCATCCCAATAATTATAGTTTTCAGTGTCCAGTCATTTTTATAACCTGTGAATATTCTTACTACAAACATAAGATCTGGCCAAATCTTCCAGAACATTTGTGCTGTTGGTGGTGCTGAGTGCCTACAAACATAACGAGTTGGGAAGTAGTATTGGAAAATGTTGAATATTTTAATTTACCTCCCAATCCTCTAGTAAGTGTAAGGTAACCAAACGTGGATTTAAATCTACAAAACATCCCAGTTTAGTCCTGAAAATCCCATAGCAAGGCATAGGAGAGTACCAGAAATCCAGTAAAATGTACTTCAAAGGTCTTTTTATTGTCACGTGTACCAATTAAGATACAGTGATATGCAAATTACTTCACCATTTGTCTGACTTCTTGTGCTCATGGAAATGGATGCTCCACCCATAGTACACATATCGTTGATTCTGAGTAACCTCCACTCTAATAATGTTACTATTCCTAAAAATTGATATATGGTATTTAGTTTTTTGTAATAGATTCTATGACTAAATACTTACCACTGTAGGCATTTTGATTATCATTTCCATTAGACATGAGAATCCTGTATCATCTTCTACTGTTGCACTAGCTCCCATCTTTAGTAACTTCATGGCTGAATCATTATAACCTTCACCAACAAAAGTAAAGCAGTAGTCATAATTTATTTTTAGTTCATATTAAGTCACAAGCTAATGTAGCAATGCAATGTGCAATATAGCAATAAAACATAGGAATGGTAATTTATACATATATAGCATCTTAAATTTAAAAATACTTTGTTTTAATTCAGAGAAGTGTTACAATGATAATAGATCTCCTCAGAAGCTTGCAAGTATTTGTTTTTACAAAACAGTGACATGAGGGGAAAGGAAAATTATGTTGAGTAACAAGTGAAGAACAGGTGCACAACCTTTTATCCGAAGATCCAAATAACGAAAACCTCCGAATAGCGGCCATTTTTTTTGGTCCTTGAAGAAAGGTCCTTGAAAACGTTCACCGAGGGCGGCCCGCAGAGGTGACAGCGGAACCTCCGGTCGGTCCTCGAAGAAAGGGGAACTAAATCCCCATTCATAAAAGAGAAGGTGAGGCTATATTGCGCGGGAGGGTTAATAATTGACAATAGGGTGATTTCACGAAAGGTCACTGGAGCGTAAATCCCCACTCACGTGACCGAAAATTTTAACTGGGGGACAAGCGTCACTTCCGGTACATGTTAGTGGATGGGAAAACACGCACTTTCACACCCGTTAAAAACATCGAAAACGGCCAGGTTTTGAGCTGCAATTTACGGAGCCAGTCGGGGTGACCGTGAGGAACAGCTACCTAAATTTACAGTCCAAAAAAAAGATAGAAACTAAGGTAAATACAAGAGCGAGCTGAAGGTGTAAAAAAGGCGGAAGTGCTAGCGGACTTTTTTCTTGGAGATTTAAAGATCCAAAATATCGGGAATTATCGCGTTTGCTCGCTGCCTTTCATCAAAAGTGGCATTATTGACTTTTTATCTTTATTCATTTGTTATATGAAAAGTATTAAAAGTTAGAAACCCGTCAGTAAAATTGCAAAATCGCCCATGGATCTCGGGTGGGTTTTAACATGCAAAATGAATACGCTTCTGAAGCTCCATTTACGATTTAAATAATCGTAAACTCTCAATGCGTTTGGAAATCAATTTTACTGAGATGCAAGCTTACGATTATTTAAATGGTAAATGGAGCTTCAGAAGCGTATTCATTTTGCATGTTAAAACCCACCCGAGATCCATGGGCGATTTTGCAATTTTACTGACGGGTTTCTAACTTTTAATACTTTTCATATAACAAATGAATAAAGATAAAAAGTCAATAATGCTACTTTTGATGAAATGCAGCGAGCAAACGCGATAATTCCCGATATTTTGGATCTTTAAATCTCCAAGAAAAAAGTCCGCTAGCACTTCCGCCTTTTTTACACCTTCAGCTCGCTCTTGTATTTACCTTAGTTTCTATCTTTTTTTTTGGACTGTAAATTTAGGTAGCTGTTCCTCACGGTCACCCCGACTGGCTCCGTAAATTGCAGCTCAAAACCTGGCCGTTTTCGATGTTTTTAACGGGTGTGAAAGTGCGTGTTTTCCCATCCACTAACATGTACCGGAAGTGACGCTTGTCCCCCAGTTAAAATTTTCGGTCACGTGAGTGGGGATTTACGCTCCAGTGACCTTTCGTGAAATCACCCTATATGCTGCTGCCTGCCCGCTGAGTTAAAAAGTTCCCACGGTAGACTCACGATACACAGTGTTTCGTGAGTCTTGCGTGGGAACTTTTTAACTCAGCGGGGCAGGCAGCAGCAGATTGTCGCTCGCTTCAGTTTCACCCCACCTACACCCCTCTGCTTCCCGGCCATGTGTGTGACCCCTTCCCTCCCCTCTCCAGCTCCCCGCCCATTGCACCGGCGTGGGGGCTTTGCACTGTCTTCAAGTCGGCGATTGCAGCAGGACCGTGCCAGTCACCGGAGACGTCAGGACCAACGGGACACTGACCCCCAGGCCCACTGCAAGCACGGAGATCCCAGAGACCCACAGCCAGCAGCAGCCCAGCCCCGTTCCAACTCCAGAGGAAAACTGCAAACTGGCCGGAGACGTCAGGACCACCAGAAGCCGTTCCCCGAGCTGCACCCCCTCATCGGGACACCGACCCCCAGGCCCACTGCAAGCACGGAGATCCCAGAGACCCACAGCCAACAGCAGCCCAGCCCAGCCCCGTTCCAACTACAGAGGAACCTGGGTTGCGGATGACGGGGCGCAGCTCGGGGCGTCGTAGGGGCCCATCGGGGAGCGGGTTCCTGTTGGTCCTGACGTCTCCGGCCACCTGCCATCCTCCGGGAACCGTACTGCCCTTGCAGGAGAGTGGGGTTGTTTGCAGTTGCAGAGGGAGGGGGCAAGGGCGGTACAGTTCCCAGTCTCAGCTCCAGTCCAGGGGGGTGGCCGGAGACGTCAGGAGCAACGGGACACCGACCCCCAGGCCCACTGCAAGCACGGAGATCCCAGAGACCCACAGCCAGCAGCAACTCCAGCCCAGCCCCGCTCCAACTCCAGAGGAACACGTAGGGGCAGAAGCTGATGGTGTGCAAGGTACGTCTTGTTCTTGGGGTGGCGGATGAGGGGGCGCAGCTCGGGCTGTGGGCAAACTGCCACTTGTCGCCGTAGCGGCCCATTGGGAGCGGATTCCTCTGGAGTTGGAGGGGGAGGGAGGTATTGTGCTGTTTGATCGCCCCCTGCTATCCCAGGGACAGGGAGACACAGCGGCTTTTTAGACTGGTGGGCAATCACTTCCAAAGTTCTGCCAACACAGTCAGTACACCTCTCCTACACTGCATTTCATACAAACATTTATTCTGCAAGAAAAAACTACATTGAAGACTCAAACTCGCGACCGAGTTTATTGCCGGGATCAAGGCGCAAACTCGCGACCTTGCGGATATGAGCCGAGCACTCTACCACTGAGCCAGCCATTAAAATCTACGCTAAAAAAATTCCATTCCGAAGACCGACAAATTCTGAATTACGAAAAGTGTCTGGTCCCAAGGCTTTCGGATAAAAGGTTGTGCACCTGAACTATATTTATATAGATCAAAACTTCCGGGAGTCAAGACCAAAAAAAAACCATATTAACCGTTTTTAAGATATGTTATTGCGTCTTTTAAAACGTAAGATTGTTAAGTGAATATTGTTTTTACTATTTCAGATGAAACGGCTCAGTGTGCGAAATGAAACGTTCTGCCCCAAAAAAATGAGTTTGAAGGTAGCAGAAGTAGAAAACATCATATTGAACTGAATTGAGCTATATAACCAAAAGTCACATCTTGACCACTTCCTGTCTGCGCTGTATATTGATTTTAGAAAAAACACTACCATATATTGCAATGATTTTTGGCCATCTTACTCACAGTCCTCCTCCGCTGAGGCAGCCCCGAGGATTTTGCCGCTCGATGGAAAATAAAAAAGTTATGAGTGTTTAATTTTTTTTTGATATTAGCTGATTGGTCCTCTCGCATGTCAATCACCACAACGCCCCTGGGGGGGGGGGGGGGACAGGCCTATAAAACCTCGGATGCCTGGACGTGAGTCAGTCACTCTGGAAGATCGCGAGGGAGATTCTAAGAAACTGCGATTCTAAGCTGTGAATCAACTAAACTGTGAGCCTGCAATGTACTTGCAATAAATGCTTTGTTAGCCCTTAATGACAATGCAATGAGTTGTTTGACAATTTGGTGGCCTGCACTCTGGTTGAAATGCTATGAAATTGAATTTGGTGACCTGCACTCTGTTTGAAATGCTATGAAATTGAATTTGGTGGCCTGCACTCTGCTTGAAATGCAATGAAATTGAATGTGGTGGCCTGCACTCTGCTAGAAATGCTATGAAATTGAATGTGGTGGCCTGCACTCTGCTTGAAATGCTATGAAAATGAATTTGGTGGCCTGCGCTCTGCTTGAAATGCTATGAAATTGAATTTTGTGACCGGCAATCTACTTGAAATGCTATGAAATTGAATTTGGTGGCCTGCTTATCCAATGAGTCCCACTTAGTCTAGTTGGGTTATAGATACCACAGGATGAAGCCCTTCAATAAGGATTGATCATAAGGGTTGAAGAGCAGGGTGAAGACATATAAATTAATATGTATAGGTGAAAAGATAGGAAAAGAGAAAAATGAAGAGGCACAAGGATCCAGAGATGAGTTCATACCCAAGTCATTGAAAAAAACTTTTAGTTAATGCACGAAGTAGTGAGGAATGAAAATGAAGTGCCGAATAGGACATCTTTGAAATTGTTTTAAAAGAGTGATACAAAAAGCATTGTGTATGCCTCCGTGGCTTAGATCTCTGGATGTGACAAAAAAAAGCAACTATCTTTAAGAAGTGGACCCATCATCTTTTACAAAAGATCCAAATATTTTGAAGATGCCTGTAATCATTAATTTTCAAAATGTAATGAAATTTCAGCTGTTAGGCTTGTGGTTCAGAACAAGGTATACTTAGATTTCAAAGAGCTGACTTTTAGGGTCTGCAAGGTTGAGGTTGGTTTGCCAAACAAACACATTGCCCTAAACCCCATATCTAAAGATGATGTCCAGAAAGGGTAAAGGCTGGAAGGATACAGATGGAGATAATTCTGAAAACGAGCAGAAGATCCACTTTGCAGGATGCAGACTTGTGCACCAAGAAATAGGTATGAAGATAAAGGGAGTAGAAAGCAGCGCAAGGGAGATGAAGATAAGAACTGCTGTGAAATGAGTACAACAGGTGCTGCGAATGAGAAAATAAAGAGTGCAAAATATAATGTTACAGCTACAGAGAAAGCTTAAAAAAATGCCAGGGCCACAATGAAGTAGATTGAAAGGATGGGAATTCACCATAGCATATGAGAAGTCCGTTCAGGAGTATGATAACAGCAGGAAAGAAAATAGTGGTACATGTTTTCAACCGTTTGTATCTTCTGATCAACAGGAGTAGAGAAGACAGAATGATGGAGTGAGGTGATCCTCCATTATGTTGGCTCCTTTCTTGAGGCAGCATGAAAGTATAGGTGGAGTCAATAAATTTAAATGTCTTTATTTATATAGCACATTTTTAGTCAACTTGCATTGACCCCAAAGTGCTTCACATAATTACATCCACACACACAGGCAAAGGTGGGTGAAGTGTCTTGCCCAAGGACACACACAGGCAAAGGTGGGTGAAGTGTCTTGCCCAAGGACACAACGACAGTATGCACTCCAAGCGGGATTCGAACCAGCTACCTTCCGGTTGCCAGCCGAACACTTAGCCCATTGTGCCATCTAGAAGGTCGGAAGTGGAACCTGGCTTGTGTGATGGACTAGGCTGCATTCACACTCTGCAATTTATTGTGCTCTTAATAGAACTGTTGCCACACCAAGCTGTGATGCATCCAGATAGGATTATTTCAATGCTTTCTAAAAAACAGTACTTATCTTTAAAAGGGGTGCATTTAATTTAATTTTCCCTATTTCAGGGCTGCCAACATTGGGTGAGAGTTGGGAGTGAGAAATTTGCGAGACCAAGCCCGAGGGAGCATCGCGACCAGGGGTGTGGGGGGGGGGGGGGGGTGTGTGGGAGGAACATTTGCATTTTTCAGCTTGAAATTGTGCAATATGGTGCATACTGTAGCGAGTCTTATAACTTACACTTGAATGCAATATATATGCTTTAAATTGGATTGGAGCGTTTTTGAAAGGGGGGAGGCTGTGCGATCACTGATCACTGGCCTTGGGAGTACCTGGTGAGGGAGTGGAGCAACCAAGTGGGGAGAGGGTGTGGAAGAAGGGTAGGAACTTTTTGAAATTTGATGTATTAAAATCATGTTTTAGTGTACTGTAGAAGTATGATTTCAATGTTTTTTGTATGAAGTATTTTTAAGAGGTTACTTTTTAAGGGGTAACTTTATCCACACAAAGGGTGATGGGTGTATGGAACAAGCTGCCAGAGGAGGTAGTTGAGGCAGGGACCATCCCAACATTTAAGAAAAAGTTAGACTGATACATGGATAGGACAGGTTTGGAGGTATGGACCAAAAGCAGGTGGCGTAGCTGGGACATGTTGGCGGGTGTGGGCAAGTTGCGCCGAAGGGCCTGTTTTCACACTGTATCACTCTATGACTACATTATACCTCCACCATGCATGAATGCTTCAAAATCAAGTGATCGAGTTTTATTGCCATATACTCAAGCATAGAAACATAGAAAATAGGTGCAGGAATAGGCCATTCGGCCCTTCGAGCCAGCACTGCCATTCAATATGATCATGGATATTCATCTAAAATCAGTACCTCTTTCCTGTTTTTTCCCCATATCCCTTGATGTCGTTAGCCCCAAGAACTAAATGTAACTCTCTCTTGAAAACATCCAGTGAATTGGTCTGCACTGCCTTCTGTGGCAGAGAATTCCACAGATTCACAACTCTCTACGTGAAGAAAGTTTGTCCTCATCTCAGTCCTAACTGCCCCCCCTCCCCCCTTTATTCTTAAACTGTGACCCATGGTTCTGAACGCCCCAACATCGGCAACATTTTTCCTGCAGTTACAGTAAGTGAAAATCTAGCAGGCAAGCAGGATGCTTTCTCCAACCACCCCCATTTGAAGTCCACTACCTTCCACCGTTTCTACCCAGTGCTTGGTACTTACTTCCAGCAGCCACTGGTTGTCCTCCAGGATGCACCGAGCCGCAGCCTGATCCATGCCGGTCACCTGGGCAAATTCGACACAGAGACTCTCTCTTTCTACCCCCTCTCTTCCGCTCTCTCTCCTCTCAACCCCCCTCTCTCTCTCTCCCCCTCTATCTCTCCCCTCCCCCTCTTTCCCCTCTATCTCTCTCTCCTCTCCCTCTCTGTCTCTCCTCTCACCCCCTCTCTCTCCCCTGTCTCCACCTCTCACTCTCTCCCCTTCCCTCTCTTCTCTCTCCCCCTCTCTCTCTTCCCCCCTCTCTCCCCTCTCTCTCCCTCCCACCCTACTCTTCCCCCTCTCTTGTCCCCTCTCTCCTCCCCTCTCCCTCTCTTTCCCCTAACTCTCTCTCCCCTCTTTCCCCTAACTCTCTCTCCCCCTCTCTCTTTCTTCTCTCTCTCCCCCTCTCTCTCCTCTCTCTCCCCCTCGCCTCTCCCCAACATCTTTCTCCCTCCCTCTCTATCTCCCCCTCTCTCCCTCTCCACACTCTCCCCTTTCTCTTTCCCCTCTCTCTATGTCTCTCCTCTCACCTCTCTCTCTGCCCCTCTCTCCTCCTCTTCCCCATTTCTCCCTCCTACCTCACTCTTCCCCTTGCCCTCTCTCCCCTCTGTTTCTCCTCTCTCTTTTTCTTTGCCCCCCTATCTCTCTCTTTCCCCCGTTTCTCTCTTTCCCCCTCTGCCCTCTCTCTTTTACCACCCCTCTCTTCCCATTCTCTCTCCCATTCTCTCCTACCCTCTCCACCCCCTTTCTCTTCCCTCTCACCCCTCTCTCACTTCCCCCCCTCTCCCACCTCACTCTACCCACCTCTCTCCCCTACCTCTCTCTCCCCTCTCCCCCCCCCTTCTCTCTCTCCATTCACTCCCCCCCGTCTCTCCCCTCTCTCTCCTCTCACCACCCGCCCCCCCCCTCTCTCTCGCCCCACTGTCTCCCTGTCTCCTTCCCCTCTATCTCTCTCCACCTCCCTTTGAGAGTCTGTCCTTTCGGCACAGAGACTCTCGCGGCAGCGGCAGCGGAGCTTCCGATGCCTCCGACGCACGGGACACTCGCACTGTCCGGAGTGCTCCATGGCCAGAGCTGCAGCGAGCGACACGCCAACCCCAGCAAACACTCGTCCGTCCCGGCTCCCCGCATCTGTCCCGGCCGCTGGTTCTGCTCCCATCCCTCCCGCAGCCCCTGCTCTACAACACCCGCGGACCATGCAGTTTATCCGAGTTTTGAAATTTTCGTTGATCACAAAATTTCTCACCACTGAGCGTGAGAAATTTCTGATGAGCGTGAGGGCGTGAGAGTTTGCTTGAGGGCGTGAGTCTCACGCTCAAAGCGTGAGAGTTGGCAGCCCTGCTATTTGCAGTCCATATATGCTATTTGCAGTCCATATACACCGCACCTATGATATTCTACTTCCATTGGTTTGTGATGTCTTTGACTACCTCTTTTAGCACGGACGTTTTCTATGAAGTAAAAAGAAGAGGAATGACATAAAGGAGAAACCACTATTTGGGTTTTAGCCTATCTCACCTTCAACTAGTGGTGACTTACTTGATTTACTTTCATACACCATAGAACAGTTCAGCACAGGAACAGGCCCTTTAGCCCACAATGTTTGTGCCAAACATGATGCCAGACTGTTAGAAGGATTATGAAAAATACTTACAAGGTGTATTGTCTGTTCCTAACAGAAATAATTTGTGAAGAAAAATATATCTTGAATTAGAGGAGAAAGTAAATGAGCTAAGAGGTGAAAGATTTGAAAATTGTAGTTATGTCTGCACCTGCATTGAATATGCCATTGCATTCCACCACAAGATCTTTTTTAAGTGGAGGACATGGGTTTCTGCCCTATACAAAGGAA
The DNA here is from genome assembly GCF_010909765.2 of Amblyraja radiata. NCBI lineage: Eukaryota > Metazoa > Chordata > Chondrichthyes > Rajiformes > Rajidae > Amblyraja > Amblyraja radiata. The sequence continues at coordinate 15,482,980 of NC_045982.1, read as the reverse complement.
AACAATGTGGATATTAAGGGTTAACTTTTAGGTAAGGTGCCTGATCTAGTGCCAGTCAGCCTTACACAACACATGAACAAGAAATATGAGTGGGTTATATGGATCCTTGTACCTGCTGTCATTCAATGAGATTGGGGTTTATCTTCAACTTTGGCCCCGCATTCCTTCACAAACCTCATATTTCCTAATTTTCATTTCCCGAAACGTCACCCAGTCCTTCTCTCCAGAGATGCTGCCTGACGGCTGAGTTACTCCAGCATTTTGTGTCTATCTTCGATTTAAACCAGCATCTGCAGTTCTTTCCATGTCTTTTTGTGATGCATATGAATTCAAACAGGAAAGTTAATCAGCCCCAGGCTAGGCTTAGTTCAAGCTACTGGCATGGATTGCTCCATTACAGGGATACTCTGTAATCACTGGCTATCATTCCAGCTATTTTGGAGAGAATGTAATTTAATGAAGCTGTTGAACATAGGTGGATCCAGTGTGCTAACAAAAAACACCTAAACAATGTCCTGAAACAGAGAATGTTCCTTCCCTTAATACCGATGAAATTCATCTTCAATTTTCAATTAGGAAATAATATAAATACATGTAGCAATAGAGATTATATCATATTACACAAACCATATGTAGCAGCAAGAAAGAGTGGTGTCCTTTGTTTGAAGTCTCTTTTGTGAATATTTGCATGATGATTGTATAAGCATACAAGAGCATCCACGGCATCGTTTTTTGCGGCACAGTGCATTGGTGTCACCAAGTCACCATTTGAAACTACGTCCACTTTTGCTGAAAAAGAATTGAATAATAAGAATTTCATCTTCCCAGTCAGAATTATATTAGCTATATACAAGTAAATCACATAAAGGATGATGGGTGTATGGAACAAGCTGCCAGATGAGGTAGTTGGAGGCTGGGACTATCCCATCGATTAAGAAACAGTTAGACCGGTACATGGATAGGACAGGGTTGGAGAGATATGGACTAAGCGCAGTGTAGTTGAGACATTGTTGGCCAGTGTGGGGAAGTTGGGCTGAAGAGCCTGTTTCCACACTGTATCATTCTATGACTCTATGACTATATAATTAAAACCACCAAGTATTAATCTGTTGGGATTACACTGTTTATTACATGAAAACAGAGAATTATTAATGATTCTCTGAATGTAAAATATTATTAGGTAATTTGCTAACTGTAGCTAGATGCTTCAAATTCATTAGTTAAAATAAAGTGATGGGGATGGGGGATTGGATAGGGAGGAGTTGGAAGAAAGAAATTCATTTTTGGTCACTAGTATACAACAATACAAGAGTATTAGCTGCTGGCTGAAATCACCTTCTGCAAACAATAATCCCTATAAATCGATTTAAGGCAGCTCAGAATTAGCTACTGAAATTGATTCCGTAGGATTATTATTCGTGATTTCCTTACCATTATTCATAGCACTGTCACTGAAGATATCATGACTTGTTACACATACAATAGCAGAAGATGTTGGCAATACTAAGCAAACCAAGCAGCATTTGTGCACACAGCAAGAGTTAATCCTTGTGATGAAGGGTCTTTGACATGAAATGATGACTCTCTTCCATAGATGCTGCATGTCCTGCCAAATGTTTTCGGCATTGTCTATTTCAGATATCCAGGAACCATAGTTGTTAGATTTTCAGTTATTTTATCTAGTCACTCTACTTCTGTCTCTCAGGTATGACTTAATTCACAATTTGCTTCCTATTAGAGTAGTTGGGGAGGTCACATACTCTCTACTTCAAAAGGGACTTTGTCTATTTTTCAGTCATTAGAGTTCATCAGCAAGCATGCAGATGTTTCCAAAAGGTTCTGGGGATGAAGTTAATGCTGGGGATGAAGTTCACTTTCAAAGCTAGCTGGTATGGTTATGTCACTGTCAGAAATCATAGTCAAGAGAAAAATATTGTCCTGTTAATGTCGCATAAGTAAGGAGCTCACTAGTCTTATACTCAATCTGTGCTGCTTTCCAGTATTTCAGGCAGCACAGCAACCAGAGTAGTGGATTTTGATGAATAGCTTTCTCAGTCTACAATACGCCCTTCTCTTCAGGCTCCAGTGAGACAAGCTATGTGCTGTCTCACTATGTACATTAAAAATCATGCTGTTACTAGGAGTCCAAAGGATAATATGAGCTTCCTCAAAATGCCTTGCATTTGCATCACTCTACAGCCTTCTCTGGTATTCACCAGACAGACGTTCATTCTTAGTTGATGCCTGCTGTCTCCAAAAAAAACTAGCAAGAAACCTCAAGCTACTGAATGTACATGAGCAGACAGAGGTCAAAGATCAAGATCACGCACCACAGGCATGAATGAAGATTCTCTATGGACATTCTGCCAGGGCCTGCAGGTTCTCCAGATGACCCACTACACAATACAGTCAGTAATTTTATGTGTGGAACTAAAAGACCACATATAACACTCTTGGCATTCCCCTATTCATTTACCAAGGATCCATAGCAAGAGGTGAATAAAACAGGAGCTCCTCTATTTAATTCTCATGGATTTGATATTGAATGGGACCTGATATGGAAGAGCTATAATGAGTAGAGTCATTGATAGAGACATGAATCAGATATCTAACTTCTATGCTATTTAATTTTTTTAAGATAATGCTGTTGGCAACTGCACTGCTTAGTCCAAGGCAAAACAAGTGCAAGGATCATTGGAAAATGGATTAGAAATCAGACAGTGTGAGTATCAGGGCTCTTGCATGAAAAAAGTTTTGGAATTATCGATCCTTGTCTAACAGGAGTAATAGCTGTCTCCAAATCGTGTAATAGGTTAGATTACCTGTTTTGATATAATGGATGTAGAGTCAGCATTAACATCAGTTTGGACTAGGAGCTGGAAAATTTTTTCAGCAATGTCCATACAAAGAATATCCACATTTGTTCTGAAACTGATTAATGATCAATATTTCAGTGCCGACTTGAAAGATATTCACAATGCAGATTTCAAGATATTCAGATCCAGTGGAATGGGAGAATTTGATTTTAATACTGCAAAGGACAAATTTGCCTGATACTGGACAATTTGGATCCATTTACCACAAAATACTTAATACAAGCTTTCCACCCTCTTTCTGACAGGAAATCAAAGGCTTTTATAATGACTGGCTTTCTAATGATTTTTCTTGGTGTTTTGCTTCAGGGATATTAGGCAAATAAGAGAAAAATCAGGTTTCCAATAATAGGGATCTCAGTAAAATCCATTGATCTATTCCTCATGAAGTTCGAGTAGCTCCATTTACACAATGACACTTCAACAGCTACAGTAAGTTTTAATTAACAAATATAGCCATATTGAAAAGCACTCAGATTTGCCTCTTATAATTACCTCCAGATCAGTTTACTATTGATAAGGTGCAGTGTTTTATTGGTGGCTCCTGCAAGACTGATAGAAAGCTGCTCTCTACCATTGAGTGGAATAACAGATGACCATTCACATTAAGCTCTTGTCTCTGAAATATCTGATGTAGACTGCAGCATCTCATTATGAAAAGCTTTGCTCTGGGGTAGCTGACCATGGGATAGAATTGACACCACTGCTTGAGAATCAGTGGAAAAGAATTGATCACATTCCAAGGATGCCACAGCCCATAATATCAATGGAACTCTCCTGACACTGGGTAGAAAATGTATTCTATATCAGCTGTGATCCACTTTGCATAAAACAGCTCCTGTACTTCCTACACCTTGCAGGCACATTAGATGCAGCACCAAATTAAACCTAAAAGATTATGAGATTTCTAAATAAACTAGACCATGGTAGTGCGAAAACTAACGTACATAGAGCAACCATAGTTGTACAAAGGCTGTAGCAATTTGTTGCTGAGGCAGGGCTGTGGTTAGGATTGTGTAGGGCTCAAGAACCTGATGGTCGATAGGAAAATCTGTCTTGAACGTGGAGGTAACAGTTCTCAGTCTCCTGTATCTCCTTCGTATTCATAGCAAGAAGTGTGTGGCCAGAGTGGTGATCTTTGATCATATTAGCTGCCTGCTTGAGGCAGCATTTCCTGTAGATCCCCTTGAAGCTGGGGAGATCAGTACCTGTGATGGAATGGACAAATGTCCACACTTTCTGCAGCATGCTTCGTTCCTGAGCATTTGAATTTCTGAAGTAGGCCATGACGCAAAGTCAGTATGCTTTCCATCGTACACTTGCAGAAGTTTGATTGAGAAGAAGTATTTGGCAAAGTGCTGTATCTCCTCAAACACTGAGAAAGTAAAGGCATTCGTTTCAAGTCAATTCAATATGCTTGTCAACCAATCAAGTCAAGTCAAGTCTATTTGTTACATACACATATGAGATGTGCAGTGAAATGAAAGTGGCAATGCTCATGGACTTTTGTGCAAAAGACAAACAACCAAACAACCAAACAAACTATAAACACAATCATAACACACATATTCTTTTACATAATAAATAATGGAAGGAAAAACGTTCAGTAGAGTTAGTCCCTGGTGAGATAGGCGTTTACAGTCCGAATGGCCTCTGGGAAGAAACTCCTTCTCAACCTCTCCGTTCTCACCGCATGGCAACGGAGGCGTTTGCCTGACCGTAGCAGCTGGAACAGTCCGTTGCAGGGGTGGAAGGGGTCTCTCATGATATTGTTGGCTCTGGAGTTGCACCTCCTGATGTATAGTTCCTGCAGGGGGGCAAGTGAAGTTCCCATAGTACGTTCGGCCGAACGCACTACTCTCTGCAGAGCCTTCTTGTCCTTGGCAGAGCAATTCCCAAACCAGATGGTAATGTTCCCGGACAAGATGCTTTCCACCGCCGCTGCGTAGAAGCACTGGAGGATCCTCGGAGACACTCTGAATTTCCTCAATTGCCTGAGGTGGTAAAGGCGCTGCCTTGCCTTACTCACGAGTGCTGAGGCGTGTGATGCCCATGTCATATCCTCGGAGATGTGGACTCCCAGATATTTAAAACAGTTCACCCTATCCACAGGATCCCCATTTATCCTCAATGGAGTGTACGTCCTCGGATGATGTGCCCTCCTTAAGTCCATGATCAGCTCCTTCGTTTTTTTGATGTTCAAGAGGAGGCTGTTATCCTGGCACCAGAGTGCTAGACCAGCCACCTCCTCCCGGTAGGCCTTCTCGTCGTTGTCTGAGATCAGGCCCACCACCACAGTGTCATCAGCAAACTTAATTATTGAGTTGGAGCTGAACCTAGCCACACAGTCATGTGTGTACAGGGAGTACAATAGGGGGCTGAGGACGCAACCCTGGGGCGATCCTGTTCTCAGGGTGAGGGACTTCGATGTATTCCCTCCCATCTTGACTACCTGGGGCCTGGCGGTGAGAAAGTCCTGGACCCAGGCACACAGGGAGGTGTTGAGCCCCAATTCCATTAGCTTCCCGGCCAGTCTGGTGGGGACTATCGTGTTGAAGGCTGAACTGTATTCTATGAACAGCATCCTCACGTAGCCCCCCTTCTGGCTGTCCAGATGGGAGAGAACGGTGTGCAAGACCTGGGAGACCGCATCGTCCGTGGATCTGTTCGGACGGTATGCGAACTGCAACGGGTCCATGTTCCGAGGGAGGAAGGCGCAGATGTGTTTCTTCACCAGCCTCTCAAAGCATTTCATGACTACCGAGGTAAGGGCCACCGGACGGTAGTCATTCAGACAGGCTGGGGAGGCATTTTTTGGTACCGGTACAATGATGGATTTTTTGAAGCAGGCAGGGACCACGGACTTGTCCAGGGAGAGGTTGAATAATGTAGTGAGCACTGGAGCTAGCTGCGTAGCACAGGACTTGAGTACTCGCCCCGAGATGCCATCGGGGCCTGCAGCTTTTCTCGTGTTCACCCGTGTCAGAGCCCTCCTCACGTCGTGCTCGGACAGCGAGAATGTGTGCACATTCCTCCCTTCAGCTTCGGTAGCCAGCCCGCTGGCGGTATTGTCGATAGTCGGCAGACCTGGAGTGGTGTTGCCCCTCTCGAAACTAGCGTAAAAGGAGTTCAGGTCATCAGTTAGGGAGGTGCCGGCACTTGCGGATGAGGGAGGGGTGCTCCGGTAGTTGGTTACAATCCGTAGCCCCTGCCACAGGCTTCTGGTGTCCTGCTGCTCCATCTGTAACTCCATCTTGTCTCTGTACCTTCTCTTTGCGTCCTTCACCGCCCTTCGCAGTCAGTAGGACTCTGCCTTGTAGACGTCCATGTTTCCTGATGCCAGGCCCAAGTTGTAGGCAGCGGTGCGAGCATTCAGGGCCACACGGACAGACCGGTCTACCCAGGGTTTTTGGTTCGGAAAGGTGCTTACCCTTACCGTGGGGACGATGTTGTCGGTTACTGTTGCAATGAAGTCCGTGACTGCTTCCGCGAACTCACTGACGTCACTGGAACTTGCTTCGAACATATTCCAGTCGACATCACTCAGTGCATCTTGCAGCATGGCCTCTGACTGGTCGGACCACCGCTTTACGTCCCTCGTCTCTACCGCTTCCTGAACTATCCTCTGTTTATACTCCGGCAACAGGAAAATGGCAGCGTGGTCAGATTTTCCTAGGGGAGGGAGTGAAACGGCCTTGTAGCCTTTCCTGAACGGTGTGTAGCAGTGGTCCAAAGTTCTCTCCCCCCTGGTGGCACACGTGATGTGTTGGTAGAATTGAATTGAATTGAATTGAATTGAATGCTCACGTGATGTGTTGGTAGCATTGAATTGAATTGAATTGAATTGAATGCTTTGAGAAAAAGTGTTAAAAGGTATCAAAACCATGAAAGGAACACGCAGACATTAAGGAATTGACAAACGTGACTAAATGACAAGTTTGTTTCATTTTGTAGTGAAGGCTGTAGATAAAATACCAACTTATTTATGGAAAGCTTAAAGTTTCAAGTGGAGTAAAGTAGATTCAATGTAAATAATAGGGCACAAGATCAAGAAATCTCAAGAGTTCAATTACTTTCTGAAATATTAACAGCAATATACTGAAAAATAGTGAGATTAAACGAGAACTTACCAGTTTGAAGTTTGATCTGTATTTTATGAGGAGTTACGATGAGGGATTACGTGAAGAACCCCGCCAGGACGCATGCGTGTCATTCTTCAAAGCAGCGGTGTGAAATCACAGATAACTGTAATGACTAAACATAGTAAGATTAGAGAAGAGATACCAGTTAAGTATATGATCAAGGGTGGGAGCAGAGGGCACGTAATCCCTCATCGTAACTCCTCATAAAATACAGATCAAACTTCAAACTGGTAAGTTCTCGTTTAATCTTACTATTTTACTTCGGAGTCACGTGAGTGACTACGTGAAGATTTTAAAGCACTGTGATTTCATGCCGTGGAAACGAGTCCATGCATCACGTCTGCCTTGACTGTGGGAGGAATAGTGTTAACATAATTTGTACATGAATTCAACATTGAATTCATAAAATTTATTAACACAAAATTATAACCCTTTTATGGCTTTGAATTAATTTACAGAACTTAAAACATTTTCTGCAAACGTTCCAGGTTTCATTACTGGTTTATTGTAAAATAATTGGAATGTTCTTTCCCCTGACCATCCTGCTGCTTCGAGGACTTGGTCCATGGGCACATCCAATTGTATTGCTGCCGATGTAGCTGCAGCCCTGGTGGAATGAGATTTTAAAATGTTAGTATCCACCCCAGCCTGTGTAAGCACCTGTTTCAGCCATCTCGAGATGGTCTGGACCGTCACTCTTTTGTGTGGTTGCTTGTGGCTGACCAGAAGTCCCTTCTCATTGCCTCTTAGGATTTTTGTTTTCTCTATGTATAATGACAGGTGTCTAACTATACAGAGACGGTCATCTGTAGGGTATGACCTAAATTGTATATTGAGGCCTGCTGATCCCTGTCTGTTCTGCTTTACTAGCTCGTAGATGTGGAACGTAATATTGTCAGGTGAGGAAGTCATGTTGTCCAGTCTAAGTTTATGCAGTGACTGTACCCTCTGTGCCGTGACCAATGCCATTAGCATGACTGTTTTTAAAGTCAATCTGTGTAGGGACAGAGCTGATGCTGGAAACCAGTTTCTGAGCATCTTCAGGACAATGCTTACATCCCAAATTTGGGAGTACCTGGTTCTTGGGGGATTAGTATTAAAAATTCCCCTCATGAGCTTAGATACCAGGGGGTGAGTCCCTACAGAGTAACGCTCTGTCCCTTGCCATAGGTAAGTCGACAGGGCACTTCTGGCGTTGTTGATGGCACTGTAACTGAGCCCCTCATCATAGTGGAGGCCTGCCAGATATTCCAGAACAGACGGGATGTTCATGTTTCTGTTGGTGATGTTGTTTTTATGGCAGTACATTTCCCACTTCCTGATATAGACCAGATACTGTTTTTTAGTCGATTGACTTTGGGCCGCCGAGATCATGTTCGCTGTTCGGTCCGTCAGTCCCAGTTGTAGTAGTGGTGTTTTTAAACTCTACAAATTAATAAGTTCAAATATTTATGGCATGGGTGGCTATCCCCTGTTACGGGATGTAGCAATAAGTCTGGTCTATGTGGGATGGTAATACATGGTTCTAATACCATGTTTTGTACCACTGGGAACTATGGTTGAGTAGGCCAATCGGGTACTACCAAAATACCAGACGCAGAGTCTTGTTGTATTTTCCTCAATACCCGACTGATGAGGCAGAAAGGAGGGAATGCGTACATAAACAATTTCCCCCAATGCAGCGAAAATGCATCTGTCGCTGCTGCCCCAGGGTCTGGTTCCCATGAAACATAGTTTGGTATCTGATGGTTTAGTCTTGATGCGAATAGTTTGATATCTGGTGTTCCATATTTTGCTGTGATATCAGCAAATATTTTTTTGTTCAACATCCATTCGGTGTTTTCATTAAATTTGCGTGACCTGGTGTCTGCCACTAAATTTAGTCTTCCTGGTAGGTAAGTGGCTGATATCCAAATATCTCTCTGGATGCACCATTGCCAAATTGAATTAGCCAGATTGTCGCATGATATCGATTTGTTTCCACCCATGTGGTTAATGTATGCTACCACGGTGGTATTGTCTATTTGTAGTCTAACATGCTGGTGAAATGACCCAGTACAATATGACTTTAGGCCATGGAATGCACCCAACAATGGAAGGGTTACTGACAATGATTGGGTTGGAACAAAGCCAGATGTTATCTATCCACCATATTAGTTCCGTTTTGGCTTGGATTGGTAGTTTCATAGGTCTGTCAAAGTGACCTGCATTAATTTTGAGCGCTTGTATTTTTGCTCTCTGTAAGTTTTGGTAATGTAGAGGTCCAAATTGTGTGGCTGGGAAAGCAGCCACCATTTTACCAATTACTTTTGCTACCAATCTGATGGATGGTTTTCTGATGTCAATGAGGTTATTGCAAGCCTCTATTAAATCTCTAGCCTTTCCCTTAGGTAGTGTCACCGTCATGTGAACTGAGTCAATGGTGAACCCCAAATAGTCCATAGTAGTGGAAGGCGTTAGTTTAAATTTAACTGGATGGATGATAAATCCCAGTTTTTCAAATAACTGTTTTGTGGCTGTTACAGTTTGTATGGCCAATTCCAAAGTTTTGCCCACAATGAGTATGTCATCTAAATATGCCATAATCATGTGTTTACGTTTCCGTAGAAATGCTAAGGCTGGTTTTAAAATTTTTGTGAACAGCCTGGGGGCTGATGATAGCCCATTTGTCAGTGCTTTATACTGCCATAGTTGTCCCATCCAGTTGAATTTTAAATAACATCTGTGGTCACCTCGTATAGGCACTGTATAGTAAGCATCTTTTAAATTGATGCTGGCCATGAAGTAACCTTTGGAAATTAATTGTTTAGCAGTAACAAAGGTTTCCATTTTAAAGTGAATATATTGTACAAATGTATTCAATTTTGTCAGGTCGATGATGATGCGACAACCACCATCTTTTTTGATTTTGGTAAATATATTGGACACAAATTCTAATGGTTCGTGTTGAGTATTTTCAATTACACCTTTTATGTAAAGCCGCTCCAGTTCAGCTTGTGCCTCTGATTTTTCTTTATCAGTGAGCACGAACACTCGGTTCGGTATATGTTGAACTGGAGGGCTGTACTTTTGTATAAACTCTATTGTATATCCCTGGATACTGCTTAAGATGTAAGTATCGATTGTTAACATGCTCCATGCATTCAAAAACCAGTGTAGTCTCCCCCCAACCTCCATGCTCTCCATATTTTTTAGGGAACCAGACCCACCTACCTCCATTGTTACCAATGGCAGGTTTACTTATTTTTGTAGTTTTTTCGCTGTTGTTGTTGCGCTGGTGTCTGGATTTTCAGTTTGGCTGGCGTTGGAGGTCCCCGCATCTTCCAAGAAGGCCGGCCTGGGCCATGGCCTAAAAAAGACTCATGTTTGAAATACCGTGCCTTCGAGCTTTCACCAGTTCTGCTGGTGGGTGCGTAGGGGTGCTGTCTTTGGCTGTAGTGGGTTTTTGTTGGTGTTCCTTTTATTAATCCCAAGGTTTTGGCTTCCTCATCGAGCTCTTTTACCTGCTTCGATAGGTTGCCTCCGAACAAGAGTATGGGTGGTTTTGTGGTCCCAGGTTTGCACATTCCCGCGAATTTTGGGTTCAGTGTGGGTTGAATGGCACTTTTCCTGATGTTATTTATTTCATGCTGGGTATTGCAGAATAGTGCCAGTGCATCTTGTTGGTCCTGGGACATGTCCCTGTCGTCCACTGTACGGGCAAATGCTGTTATCCCTGCTGTCAGTAATTTCAGTACTTTTTGCAATTTTACGTCCATACTCCTGACTCCTGTTCCAATGTGTTTCCATATACAGTTGTTAACTATTGGAACGTTCAGAGATATGCAATTGCCCGGTGCCAGGTCTCTTCCTGTGGTGTCCAGTACAGCCTGCTCTTGTAACTGGTTTAAAGACATGTAGTCTATACCGGCAGCAAGCTTTGGCTCCAGATTTTGTCCAGTTCGGTCCGGCTGTATAAAATTGGCCACCATGTCCAGTAGGTTCTCTTTTTCCCGCACCCCATGCACACTTGTCTTTTCTTCTGCGGACCCCTCTTCCAGGTCAGCCCAGAACTGACCCGCTGTGCTCCCCTCCGATGAGGTAGAAGCACTGTGCAGCCCTTGAAAAGGTACTGCTGTGGGTTTATCATAGGGCCCACAGTGACCCGACTCCATCTCCCGGAGTCTGTCACGTTGGAGCAAATGCTCCATACACCGCTCCATTCGGCTCCAGCGCTCTCGGTCGCTGGCCGCCCGCGGTGGTTCAAAGTCGGACTCCGCTGAGTCCACGACCTTGTTTGTTTTGTGTCTAGCCTTGACGCCCGGCCGCGTGGATTTGGCCGGAGCGGAGGCGACATTGGGCACAGCTGATCCCACTACGGGTGATACAAGTGCCGTCGGCTGCTGTTGCTGGCTGCCCGCTGCTCCGCGGTCCTCCCTCCCCAGCTTAGTCGCAGCCCTTGTCTTCTTTGTTTTATCCATGTTCCTACCTGTAGTTGGAAATGGAAACAAAAAAGACCGCAGAGTAAACGCTTACCTGCAATTAGCGACTTTTAAACTGCCGCCGCGGGGGAACGTCTTTCCACCGCGTCTGACGTTTCGCAATGCGTGTAGCGATATGACACGCATGCGTCCTGGCGGTGTTCTTCACGTAGTCACTCACGTGACTCCGAAGTAAAATTGCACATATGCCACACAAAATTCCAAAGTATTCTATATTCAGGAATTGCACCCTTTCAACAGAAAACTGCAAATTTATGTGTGTCTGTGCGTGGGTATCTATATCTGTGTCAGAGCATCTGACTTGATATATAGATTTGTGCAAGTTGACACTCGAGGGATCTATTGTAAGTGAACTTAACCCAATTAAGATATACTTCTAAATCTTGGATCTCTCTCTTAGTGAGATCATGGGATTTTCTGTAGTAATAATCAAATATTCTGGGTGATTCACTGTGAGAATCCATCTGGCGTTACCTCATGCTAGCTTTTCGTCTTGGTAGCCCTGGGTGACCTCCTGGAGTTGAAGACCTCTCTCCTTCTCTTCAACTTTTGCAGAAGGCTGCAGGGAGCATGTTCCCATTTCTCCCTCATTTTGTCATGTTCCATTTCACTAAGAGATTCAATGACACGTAAAGCATTTTTGGGCAGATGCACTGCAGAGTGCCCATTAACTGCTGGAATTCCAATGTCATTCAGCACGGCAAAGTCCCAGCACCAATGCTAAATCATTGATCGTTTGTCAGGACTTGCATTCTCATTCATATGTCTGGCTGGCAAAAATAAAACGACACTTTTGCAAAGTGATCGCGATCTGAAACTATAATCATGTTGCACCAGCATGAATTGACACAAGTGAACCACAGGACTGTATGAAAATTCAATTCCAAACTGAAAATTTCCAGTGATGCACCCAATAATTGTTATGAATGCTTTTGTGTCAGTAGATCTTCAAGTTAAGAAATGCTGCATCTTACAATGTTAGTAAACAATTTTATTGATGTCTCCCAAATATTCTTGCCAAATAAATATAAATTCCTCACCTCCTTTCTGGATAAGGAATTCAATTATTTCCACATTGTTCGCAGAAGCTGCCACATGAAGAGGTGTCCTGCCATACAGGTTTGTGCGATTCACTTCAGCACCTCTCTCCACAAGAAATGATGCAACATCTACATGCCAGTTTCGAGCCACCTGAATCAATTACATTATGGAACATATTAAGAACACATTGCCAATGTAGTAAACAAATTTATGCTATTTCATAAATTCTGTAAATCATGACAAAATTATTATAAATCTACAATGGACGACAACATTTACCCAGTTACATTTCTATTTGTTTGATATGTACCATGCCGATGACATTAACATTTCCCTCCTTGTATCATGTGTTAATAAACATGGACTGCAAGGGCAGTTTGAGATTAAGAAGTATTCAAGGTGGAGCTCTTTGGGTATCATATCTGAGGAAAGATCTGCTGGCTCTGGAAAGGGTCCAGAGGAGATCTACAAGAATGATCCCAGGAATGAGTGGGTTAACACATGATGAGTGTTTGACGGCACCGGGCCTGTACTCACTGGAGTTTAGAAGGATGAGGGGGACCTCATTGAAACTTACCGAATAGTGAAAGGCTTGGATAGAGTGGAAGTGGAGAGGATGTTTCCACTAGTGGGAAGGTCTAGGACTCGTGGTCATAGCCTCAGAATTAAAAGACGTTCCCTTAGGAAGGAGATGAGGAATTTCTTTAGGCAGAGGGTGGTGAATCTGTGGACTTTTTTGCCACAGATGGCTGTGGAGGCCGTCAATGGGTATTTTTAAGAGATAGATAGATTCTTGATTAATACTGGTTATGAGGAGAAGGCAGGAGAATGGGGTTAGGAGGGAGAAATAGATCAGCCACGATTGAATGGCAGAGCAGATTTGATGAGCTGAATGGCCTAATTCTGCTCATATCACTTATGACCTTATGAGTAGGTGCTAGGGTTTGTGAAGTGTATTAAGGTGGATACATGTCAGATGAGATCGATCCCAAGTTATTGAGAGAGGCAAGAGAGGAGATTATGGGAGCCTTGATGAAGATCTTTGCACCTTCTCCAGCCACAGGTAAGGTTCTGCAGAACTGGAGAGAAGCTAATGTTGGTTTAAGAAGGGACGTAGAGAAAATCCAGGAAATTATAGACCAGGAAGCCTCACACAAGGATAAGGAAGCTATTGGAGAGGATTCTAGGGGATAGGATTTACTCCTATTTCGAACAGAATGGGTTAATTAGGGACAATAATCACCTATCCTTTCTCTCCAGATATACTGTCTGACCCGCTGAGTTACTCCAGCACTTTGTGTTTTGATAGATCTTTTTGAAGTGGTGCCTAAGGTGATCGATAAAGGTAGAGCGATGGGTGTTGTCTACACAGTAATGCATTTGATAAAGTAGATGGAGTGCATAAGTAGATAGATTTGCATAAATAGATAGAGTGCTAAATAAAGCATATGGCATGCTTGCCTTCACTGCCAGGGACAGTAGAAGGATAAGGCAGCATTTGTAATATTATGTGCAGTTCTGGTAGCCCCACTACAAGAATGATGTTGAGGCTCTGGGAAGGGTGCAGAGGAGGTTTACCAAAATAATGCCTGGGTTAGTGAGTATTAGCTAAAGGCAGAGGTCAGACAGATTTGGATTGTTTTCTCCAGTGGTTACAGGGAGAACTTGATAGAAGTATATCGCATGCTATGCAGTCAACGTAAAGACTACATGATTACAAACAATCCGTCCACAGTGTACAGATATAGGATAAAGGGTATAATGTTTAGTGCAAGATAAAGTCCACTAAAGTCCAATTAAAGATAGTTTGAAGGTCTCCAATGAGGTAGATGGAAGATCAGGACAGCTCTTCAGCAGATGACATGACAGTTCAGTTGCCTGATAACAGCTGGGAAAAACCTTTCCCGGTGTACATTTTCATACTTCTGTATGGGAGAGAGGAGAAGAGGGAATAACCGTAGTGAAACTGGTCCTTGATTATGCTGGTGGCCTTGCCGAGGCAGCATGAAGTGTAGATGGAGTCAATGGAAGAGAGGTTGATTTGCGTGATGGTCTGGGCTACGTCCGTAATTCTCTGCAATTTCTTGCTTCGATGTGGCTGGTCCAGGACAAATATATCAAGCAACACAATGGATTTAGAGTCAATGAGTTTGAAAGTATAGAATAGGAAAAAGAGACTACAGCAGAAAAGAATGCAGTGGTCCAGACTGTATGAATTAGAATTTCTAAAGTTTCAATAAAGAAAAATGGTAAGAGTATTAAACACATTGATACTGGAGTTGGTGTATCCAGCACATTAGGGGTAAGATACAGTGGATGTGAAGATATTAAAGTCGTGCAAGTATGTAGTGTTGATGAAATGACATGATAAGGAGAGTTTGAAGCTTAATACTGAGACTGTGGACAGTTTAGTTCCTTTTGATTGTGAAGCCATGTTGGAGGGACTCTGATCAATTCCTGCACAGAATGACTTTTACGGGTAGACAATTACGATAACTTTGCTCTTGTTCGCAGTAGACTGCAGAAAAATGTTACTCCGCTACAAGTAGGTAACAGTGAAGTAAAAATAATGGCAATGTGAATGCATAGTTTGATGTCTGCCTGCATACAAAGGATCATTACTTGGGACAATGGATAAATAGTTGTAGGAGATCTGCTGGCTACATTTAAAAGTTACTAGGTGAGCTGGTGGGCTTATTAGAAGAGCACTTGACCATATTATATTTCAAAAAGATCATAAATTACGATTTTTAGCATGAATATCAATGACCAAGTTAATAAATGTACTCAAAGCATTATGGAAAATAGATTGAAATAATAAAGAAAAGAATGCCATGGATGAGTATAGAAGCTTGTACCAAAGACAGACAATGTTTGATTAAGAATGCTTCAATATATTCCATGATTCATTTATGAGGCTTCAACAAGATTTGTATTGGAGCATGAGATTTTCTCACATCACATGGTCAGGTTGGATAAAAATGTATCAGATTAACCACATATGGTTTTTGTCAATTATAATTTAAGTTTGAAGATGTGTTTGCTTATACAATTACTGACATTTATGAAAAATGAACTTAATTTTACCTCATGCAGAACAGTATGGCCTTCCCTGTCTGAGAAATTTACGTCAGCACCACGTTCTATAAGTGTGACAAGACGTCCAAGGTCAATCTGATGAAAACAATTGCAGGGGTAGACAGAGAATTTCAAATTATTTTTATAATTAATGTCAGTCAAATGTTGCTCAGTTACAGGATGCAGCAAAGAGGAAGTAGGGGTAGAGGTATTTTGGCCTATAAATCTTTTAGCTTCCAGGTGCACAGGAGTTGCCTGCAGTGCAGAAGCCTAAGACAATTCCAAGTATGGTATCACATTAGCAGCGACAATCTACCATACAATATTCTAAAGATAGACACATAAAGCTGGAGTAACTCAGCGGGACAGGCAGCATCTCTGGAGAGAAGGAATGGGTGACGTTTCGGGTCGAGACCCTTCTTCAGACTGGTTAGGGATAAGGGAAACGAGAGATATGGACGGTGATGTGGAGAGATAAAGAACAATGAATGAAAGATATGCAAAAATGTAACGATGAAAAAGGAAAGGCCATTGTAAGTTGTTTGTAGGGTGGAAATGAGAAGCTAGTCAACAACGTGGAAGCGCATCCGTGCAGCTAACGGGAGAATGTAGGAAAGGTCACATTTAAACTAACAGGGAAGGGGATGGGACCCAATGCAAGGACACAGAGGACCATAAAAAGAGGACAGAAGCAAAAGGTAGAAGGGAGATAAGAAAAACAAACCTGAAAGCTTTGTACCTTAATGCGAGGAGCATTCGAAATAAGAAGGATGAATTGAAGTAGTTAAGGGATATGATATAGTTGGAATTACAGTGACATGGCTCCAGGGTGACAAAGGCTGGGAGCTAAACATGCAGAGGTATTCGATATTCAGGAAGGATAGACAGAAAGGAAGAGGAGGTGGGGTGGCAATGATGGTTAAAGAGGAGATTAACGCAATAGCAAGTAGAGACATTAGCTTGGATGCTGTAGAATGGGGTATGGGTGGAACTGCAAAATAGCCAATGGCAGAAACCGCTTGTTGGAGTTGTATGCAGACCACCAAACAGCAGTAGGGAGGTTGGGGATAGCATCAACCAGGAAATTAGGGAGCAAAGTGTAGCAAAGGTAAAGTGGTTATCATGGGTGACTTTAATCTACATATAGATTTGGCCAACCAAATTGTTAACAGTGCTGAGGAGGAGGATTTCATGGATAGGTTTTTAATCCAATATGTAGAGGAACCGACTAGAGGGCAGGCCATGCTAGACTGGGTATTGTGTAATGAGGATGAATTTGTTCGCAATCTTGTTGTGCAAGGCCCCGTGGGCAACAGTGACCATTCTGCATTAGGATGGAGAGTGACATGGTTAATTCAGAGACTAGGGTCCTGAACTTGAATAAAGGAGACTTTGAAGGTAGGAGATGGGAATTGGCTAGGATAGACTGGGAAATTATACTTAAAGGGTTGACAGTGGAGATGCAAAGGCAAAGATTTAAAGAAAGCTGGGAGATGCTGGAGTCGATTATTAAAGATGTTATAGCAGTGCATTTGGAAAGCAGTGACGGGATTGGTCAAAGTCAGCATAGATTTATGAAGGGGAAATCGTGCTTGACTAATCTTTTGGAATTTTTTGAGGATGTAACAAGTAGAATGGATCAGGG
The DNA here is from genome assembly GCF_010909765.2 of Amblyraja radiata. Classification (NCBI taxonomy): domain Eukaryota; kingdom Metazoa; phylum Chordata; class Chondrichthyes; order Rajiformes; family Rajidae; genus Amblyraja; species Amblyraja radiata. Next base: position 15,465,720 of record NC_045982.1, on the reverse strand, counting down.
AGAGCCAGTGGATGTGGTGTATCTGGATTTTCAAAAAGCCTTTGACAAGGTCCCACAAACAGATTAGTGTGCAAAATTAGAGCACATGGTATTGGGGGTAGGGTATTGACATGGATAGAGAACTGGTTGCAGACAGGAAGCAAAGAGTAGGAATTAACGCGTCCTTTTCAGAATGGCAGGCAGTGACTAGTGGGGTGCCGCAAGGCTCAGTGCTGGGACCCCAGTTGTTTAAAATATATATTAACGATTTAGACGAGGGAATTAAATGTAACATCTCTAAGTTTGTGTATGACGCAAAGCTGGGTGGCAGTATGAGCTGCGAGGAGGATGCTATGAGGCTGCATGGTGACTTAGATAGGTTGGGTAAGTGGACAGAAGCATGGTAGATGCAGTATAATGTGGATAAATGTGAGGTTATCCACTTCGTGGCAAGAACAGGAAGGCAGATTATTATCTGAGTGTAGATTAGGAGAAGGGGAGATGCAACAAGACCTGGGTGTGGTTGTACATCAGTCACAGCATGTCGGTACAACAGGCAGTGAAGAAAGCTAATTGCATGTTGGCCTTCATTGCGAGAGGATTTGAGTTTAGGAGCAAGGAGGTCCTACCGCTGTTGTACAGGGCCCTGGAGAGACTGCACCTGGAGCATTGTGTGCAATGTTGGTCTCCTAATTTGAGGAAAGACATTATTGCTATTGAGGGAGTGCAGCATAGGTTCGCCACGTTAATTCCCGGGATGGCGGGACCGATATATGATGAAAGAATGGGTCGACTGGGCTTGTTTTAGCTGGAATTTAGGATGAGAGGAGAACTTATAGAAACATTGAATTGAATTGAATTGAATGCCTTTATTGTCATTCAGATCTTACGGTCTGAACGAAACATATACAATTCGTAGAGGATTGGACAGGGCGGATGCAGGAAAAATGTTCCCGATGTTGGGGCAGTCCAGAACTAGGGGTCACAGTTTAAGAATAAGGGGTAGGCCATTTAGGCCTGAGATGAGGGAATTTCTTTTCACTCAGAGAGTTGTGAATCTGTGGAATTCTGTACCGTAGAAGGCAGTGGAGGCCAATTTTTCACTGGATGTTTTCTTGATAGAGTTAAATTATGTCTTAGGGCTAAGGGAATTAAGGGATATGGGGAAAAAGCCAGAGCCAGGGGTACTGATTTTGGATGATCAGCCATGATCATATTGAATGGTGGTGCTGGCACGAGGAGCCGAATGGCCTATACCCGCACCAATTTTCTATGTTTCTATGACGTGGGTGGGGTAGGCATAGAGAGAGAGTGAATGTCGGGGCTGTCTGAAGTGAGAGAAATCAATATTCATACCACTGGGCTGCAAGCTACCCAAGCGAAATATGAGATGCTGTTCCTCCAATTTGCATTTAGCCTCACTCTGTCAATGGAGGAGACCGAGGACAGAAAGGTCTGTGTAGGAATGGGAAGGATAATTAAAGTGTCCAGCAACCGGGAGATCAGGTTGGTTCACACGGGCTGAGCAAAGGTGTTCCGCGAAACGATCGCCCAGACTGCATTTAGTCTCGCCGATGATATAAGAGTCCACATCTTGAACAATGGATAGAGTAGATGAGATTGGAGGACGGTGATGTGGAGAGATAAAGAACAATGAACGGTGGACGGTGTCATAAAATAAGAGTATTTTATGACAACTGTGCAAGAAGATGCAAAGAGAGGTTCTTCCAGAGAGAAAAACCAGAGTTTATCAAACAATGTTAGAGACTAAAATAAGCAGTTGCACTGAGGCAAACATGAGTAGTTAAGGGTTGAGGCTGAAGACCTACATTTCTTGCCATGTTTGATAATCTCTGCTACCTCTGCTACCCATCTTCTTTGCTGCATGATATATGTTTTATTAATTTGTGTGCTGTAAAAAATAATTTAAAAGGTATGTAAAACCCAAAAGGTAATGTACAAGACTGATATTTAATGCACATTCTACCTGAATTAACTGGATTACTGGGGAATTTCAGGGTAGAGAATCAACACTGAAATTGCTAACAAACCATTTCTGGACACACATTTTAGCCAGATTTCCTTCCTTAAGGGCTATTCGTAAACTAGTTGAGTTTTTAAAGCAATCTAATAAATTGCTTTCCCCAACATTTTTTTAGTTAACTGAATTGAACGTTCTAGCAGCTTTATAGTATTTGAAATTCAAGATCATCAATTTAGACCCCTGCATTAATTGTCCTGAAACTTCACCATTACACTGAGAGACACTCTTATTTGATTACCCACCCACTCACCTTATTCATTTTGTAAAATTGTAGAATGTCAATTGCTGATACTAGCCCCAGCAGCTCTATGTCAACTAGAGGAGAATTCGAGAAGGATTTAAAATTTGGTTTTGGGCAAAAAATACACCTACAATCTACAAGAACATGGCTGTTACCTCATTTGGAGTTTTCAGATTGATGAATTGTGCGAAGAAGGTTTTGTTGAGCACTAATGTTTGTCGATGAATTAAACTCTGTTCAGATTCCCGAAATTCATCGAATATTATCTTTGAATAAGTTTCTGATATAGAGGCAGAAATTGAAGGATTATTGAATGAGATGAGGAAAATGACTGACAGCATTAAATTCCATTGCTCAACAGAAATAACATGAGAAGGGCATCTGGCCCTTTGAGTCCTCTCCACCATTCATTAAGAACCACCAGTTGGTTTCAGAAATGTGACTGAGGATCAGAACCAGGTCAGATAGGCATTCAACGTATGTGGTTGGGTCATCGATGGATAGATAAATCAAGCAGAGAGAATCATCATCAAGCAAGATGATTGGTCTCAATGTCATTTTCCGACATGCTCGCCATATCCCTTGCTTTCCTTAATATCCAGAAATGTATCTATCTGTCTTTTGAACAAAGACAACGTCATTGTCCAGAGTATATAATTCCAAAGGTTATGCACCTCTCTGATGAAGAACTTTTTATTTAACTCAGTCCGAACAGCTACATCTTATTCTGATGTGTAGTTCCAGTCTGTCTAATCTTTCTTCCTGTGGTAAACTCATTTTCACTGGAATTGTTCTCGTGAATCTTTGTTGCACTCACTTTAATGTGTCCTAGGTATGGAGACCAACTGTACCAACATTCCAGGTTTGCCTTCATAGAAACATAGAAACATAGAAATTAGGTGCAGGAGTAGGCCATTCGGCCCTTCGAGCCTGCCATGCCATTCAATATGATCATGGCTGATCATCCAACTCAGTATCCCGTACCTGTCTTCTCTCCATACCCTCTGATCCCCTTAGCCACAAGGGCCACATCGAACTCCCTCTAACTTCATCTAACTTCATCTAACATCTAACTTCATCAAGGCTCTAGTTTAGTTTAGTTTATTGCCACATGTACTGGTACAGTGAAAAGCTTTTATTGCATTAAGTTTGTCTTACTTGACTTAATTCAAATCTCTTTATTTATTTTTCCCCCTTATTATTGTTTCTAATTGTTTCTATTGTTTCGGATTTGATAACGGAACTCAAGGTAAAGAAACCACTAGGAGGAAGCGACCACAACCAGAGGCGGATCTACTATGAAACTAATGAACTTAAGCTTCAGAGCCCCTAATCCCTGGAGGGGCCTCAGAAGCGACCTTAGTCCACACTGCTTAAAAATTTTGGGTCTACTCTATGAGAAGGGGTATTTAAAAAATAATAATATTAATAATATAGTGTGATTCAATACAAAATAATAGTTAAAATAGAAATTAAAAGTTTATTAAAGTATCATGTAGGCTAGACATTACCGGTCGGTTATCCTTGGTTCTGAAAACTACTGCTTACCTTTTTTTTCCCAATAAGCCAATGAAATTCACTGGTCTCCTGGCGACCCATTAGGACCTCCTGGCGACCCATTAGGACCTCCTGGCGACCCATTAGGACCTCCTGGCGACCTACGTACAGCTCGAGAATTCTCGCTACTCTCCATGGCGGCTTCATTCTAGTCGCCGCTAATTTTTCAGCATGTTGAAAAATTCACGGCGACTATAATGAGGCCGCGACTAGTTCCCAGAATGTGGGAACTCCTCACGACCATGAAGGCGACTCCCTGGCAACTATCCGCGAACATGTGGCGAACATGTGGCAACTGCATAGTCTCCTGCAGTCACCTAAAAAGTCGCCTAAGTGGGTCAGGCACATTAAGCATATTGTCTCTAGAAAATGACATTGCAAGGAAGCTCACATATGACAAACTGTACGTGACTATGTTGCTAGAAAAAAACAGAAATAAGAGTATTTTGTAAAATGTGCTTCATGTAATATGTATTCTCATAGGTGTCTAAAATAAAAGATTGTATTGACTGGGGTCTTTTCTGTGTTTTATTTCATCATTCTATGATGCATCATGCATGTATATAACATTTCCCTAATTTTCATCCCCCCATAACTCAAAAACTATAAGGCATAGAAATGTTTTATGCACACCAGTGACTTTGACGTGAAATAATCCAGTACAGCAATTTTAATTAAAATCTGAGATGTAGTGGTCACATTTTTTTTTAATGTGTGGGGATCTGTCATGGAAAAACTCTATTGAAGAAGATAACAGTGGTTACCCAGACCTTGTTGCTGGTTGCGAAGCGGCCCTCATAACAGTTCAAGCTTCAGGGCCCCAGAAATGTAGGTCCGCCACTGACCACAACATAAGTTTTAATTTGCAATTTGAGAGGGAGAAGGTGGCTTAACCAGTACGCGGACCCTTAACCTAACTTTCGACTCTCGCTCATATAACTGAAACGTCGCCCGAACATCGCCCAGCCGCTCTTAGGAGTCAATTTCAGGGAAGTCGTATGGCCCTGCAATCAGACATCGGCCCCAGTGGGCCGCACAACCCGCCTCCGCCCAACCCGCAGCCTGACGACGTCGCTGAAGTCGAGAGCCCGTTCGCCATCCATTACTTTCCGATTTCCCCGAGCTCCTTACGCCCCGTTTCAGCAGGGTGCCTCCCCGCCACGGGGTCATGCACCACATCCCCACCGAGGGCCCCCCGGTGCATGCTCGGGCGCGCCGCCTGCCGCCGGACAAGCTGCGAATTGCCCGGGATAAGTTCCAGCTGATGTGAGACATGGGAATTGTCCGGCGGTCCGACAGAGCGTGGGCCTCCCTGCTCCATATGGTCCCGAAGGCATCTGGGGGGTGGAGGCCGTGCGGCGAATACAGGCGCCTTAATGCGGTGACCACGGCAGCCTTATATACAGTAGCAATGTTATAAAATTTTGTGATTTAAAAAATCAAGTCTGCAATTATCCCATCAGATAAAGCATAAAAAGAAGTTTAATTTGACACCTAATTCACTTTCATATCTTCAGTATTAAAAAAGTTATGGCCATTTTCATACTCGGAAATTAGCATCTTGTTCCCTATTACTTTTCCATTGACTTAACACAAAAGCTGTGATCGAGAACAGTCAATAGCCCATAACATGCTTAAAAATTAAGAGAACTGAAAGAAATTTTCAGTTATTATGGATTGAAACATTCTGAAACAAATATGAAACATTCTTACTTGGATGACCTGAAATTAAAGCATTTAATTAGTTAGTTACCCAATTGTAGTTAATTACAAAATTCATTTACTAGATCTAAACATCTATCCATTTCTTAAGAAAAGATTAACATTTTTAAATAGCCTATTAGTGTCCAAATAACATTCACACAAGAATTCACAATATAACATGATTTAAAAATCTCATTGTCATGAATTTGTAGGCCAAATGGAAGGGATTTAGTGTTTAATTCCTGTAAATTAATGGCCATTTTAATCATCTTGCAAGTGGGATTTTGTAGAACACGATCGTTTGGAACGTTGCGGTTGCGGTGAATTTAAACCCCATATCGGCAGGGAAAATACTGCTGGTTCGTATGGGGCCTAAATCACCTTTCCGCAACGTAAAATGTGGATTAAGATAATCCTAAGAAGCACGTTTATATGTAAAATAAACGGCTTTCCTTTAGCTGTCCCGTACCTGAAATCCGTCCCAGTTGTCGGCGTTCACGGCATTAGAAGCGGCTTTTTAGAATAGCCGCTCCAGCGCTGAAATGGTACAGCGATTTAAAAAAAAAATTCACAGAACGGCCATCGGAACAATTCTTCAGCGTTAGCTAGCTCCCGAGAAAATATATCCAGGACAGGCGGTAGAAAACCGCATTTTAACCCCGCCCCCCCCCCCTCAAAGGCACCAAAGTTGCGCACACGGCCAGTGACAGAACTGCAGCGCCGCTGAGGTAAGTCTTGTAACATACCTAGATACAGGATTTCTCAGCGCACCTCGAGGGTGCCACTTTCTTCTCGAAAGTGGACCTGGTCCGGGGTTATAACCAAATCCCCGTCCACCCCGATGACATTCCTAAGACCACCACCATTACCCCGTTCAAATGGCTTTGTATGCCTCTTGACCTGAAGATCGCCCCTCAGGCGTTCCAAAGGCTCATGGACCAGGTAGGACGGGGCCTGCCTTTTGTCTTCATTTGTTTGGACGACATCCTGGTAGCCAGCGCTTCACAGGTGGATCACGTTAACCACCTTCGCCTTTTGTTCCAGTGGCTACGGGAACACAGCCTGGTAATTAACCCCGCGACGTGTCAGTTCGGCCTGCGTACCATTTTATTTCTGGGACATCGGGTTACCCCGCAGGGTGCCACGCCGCTTACAGCGAAGGTAGAGGCCATTCGGCAGTTTCCCTGGCCTCTGATCGTCAAAGGGCTGCAGGAATTTATCAGTATTGTGAATTTTTACCACCATTTTGTGCCGTCAACCACTGCTGTCATGCGCCCCCTGTTCCAGTGCTTGGCGGGCAAGCCACGGGACCTGTTGTGATCCGACGAGATGAACGCGGCGTTCGAGGGTGCCAAGGAAGCGTTGGATAATGCCACTCTGCTGGTGCACCCAAGTATGTCTGCCCCCACAGCGCTCACCGTCAGTTTCGGCTCTCGACCAAGGCATCGACTACGGTGAGCTGACAGCGGCGCAGCAGGCTGATGCCAGTATGGCTGACTACCGCACCGCCGACTCGGGTCTCCAGCTAGCCGAGATACCTTGTGGCGCTGCTGGTACCTGGGTCCTGTGTGATATCTCCACAGGACGTGCCCACCCGGTCATTCCCGTCCGTTGGAGGTGGCGGGTTTTCGATGAGGTGCATGGTTTATCCCACCCGTCCATATGAGCAACGTCCGTCCTTGTAGCTGCCATGTTCGTCTGGCACGGACTACGTAAGCAGGTGGCTGCTTGGGCTTGCGCCTGCATTCCGTGCCAAACTTCCAAGGTCCAACGTCATGTGCGACCTCCCATGTAGGATTTTGCTGTCCCGGAGGGCAGGTTACTGCATGTTCATGTGGATCTCGTGGGACCCCTACCACATTCTCGAGGCGCCACACACCTGCTCACCATCGTAGACAGGTTCACGAGGTTGCCGGAAACCATCCCGCTTTCCGATACCTCGGCTGAGGCTTGCGCTCGGGCTATGGCAATCCACTGGATAGCCAGGTTTGGAGTGCCCTACGACATCACCACGGATCGTGGGGCCCAGTTCACCTCTTCCCTGTGGACGGCTCTGGCACAGCTCTATGGCGCCCGGCTGCACCAAACGACCGCTTATCATTCGGAGGCTAATGGACTGGTCGAAAGGTTCCATCGGCACCTTAAGTCGGCGCTGAAGGCCCGGACTGGGTAGACCAGCTGCCTTGGGTCCTCCTGGGAATTCGGACCGCACCAAAGGAGGATTTGGCTGCCTTCTCGGCCGAGCTCGTTTATGGCTCGACTTTACGGGTGCATTACGGGGATTTCCTGCCTGCCGCCCCTGGTCAGGTTTCGGCCTCAGTGTTGCTGGCTGAGTTTCGTGAACGGGTGTGCACGTTGGCTCCCGTTCCCACTTCCAGACATGGGTCGTCCGCGGTGCATGTGCCCGCGGTGTTACAGAATTGTGCTTATGTTTTCCTACGCAGGGACGCTCACCGCTCGCCACTGCAGCGGGTCTATGAGGTGCCGTTTCGAGTGCTGCGGGACGGAGTCTCCACGTTCACATTGGACGTAGGTGGCCGGGAGGAGTTCGTCTCCGTCGGCCACCTAAAGCTCACCCATGTGGACAGTGACAGCCCGGTGGTCGTAGCTACACCGCGGCGTAGAGGTCGTCCGCCGACCGTTCAGCCCTCTCCGAGCACCCCTGTTCCCGGCTTTGTTTCTCCGGTCCCCATTGTTACGCCCGCACCTTTTTCGCGGATTTCGCGCCCTCCCGGCCCTATTTTGCCGGCCCCTACTGTCACGCCCGCCCAGCATCTGAGAACAACGCGTTCCGGTCGTACCATTCGGCTCCTTGCTCGGTTCCGTACATGGGGGGGGCTAGACCTGTATTCAAAGCGTTTGTGAGACTCGTTGTCGTTGAACAGTTTGTGAATAAAACTTGATTCAAAAATCCGACTTTTGTCTGCATCCGCCATTAACACAAAATCTCAACAACCCAGTGCTGTTGATAAATTTTGGTCAGTGGATTGGGGCAGTTTATGTAGTCCAATCTCAACATAGAAATTTTGCATTGCTACAACAGCTCAACAGAATTTTATTAACTATACTATTCAAAAAAAAAGTTGTCTAACCAATGATTTTGTTTATCTTAAAATAACTAAACAAATGATTAGTTCAGGTGTCAGAAGTTATGGGGAGAAGGCAGGAGAATGGGGTTAGGAGGGAAAGATAGATCAGCCATGAATGAATGGCGGACACTTGATGGGCCGAATGGCCTAATTCTACTCCTATCACTTATGACGCTCATTCAGTTCATGATTCACCACAAACAATTGATGATTAATTTTCCAAGACTAACCTAGAAACAAATTGCTTGTGTCTTCTGATAGCCTGTTCGCTACAGAACCTGTGGCTGAACTCGTTGGCGCATTCTTATAGACGTTCGGAGATAATAAGTCCTACAGGAAATTATAGATTGGCTTATGAAGTTAGAAAATATGGAGAGATGTGCAAGAGAAAGGTAAACAGCTATAGCTGCGAGCCTGCCTCTTGGGGTAGGGCAGCGGGGCTAGGAAGGGTGGACGGACTCGGGAAGTGGCATGCGGCGGTGGGGGGGGGGATAGAATAGTGGGAGGGGGTGGACGGGGGGAACGAGGGGTAAGAGGGGAGGGGAGAGGAAGAGGGGGAAAGGAGGGAGGGGGGGGAAAGGGGCGCGGCGGGAAGAGGGGGAAATAGGGCGGGCCGGGAAGAAAGGGAGGGGGAGGGGGGGGGGATGGGGGTGCTACCGGCACTTGAACGAAGGTGAAGGGTATGAGGATATACGATGCAGGAGCGGTGTGGTCCTGTGGTGAGGTGGGTAAAAGGAGCAGGTGTGGCGGTTTGGGACGAGGTGGAACCAAGACACTTTGTTCGTGCTCTGGGTATTGCCACCTTTTCGACGGACATGTCTGCGAAGCGGCGACGCCCAAGTTACCGAGCTTGACTGAGCATGCGCGGGCCTGGCCCCAACGGCCGCTCCGCCACGCGCCCGGCAGCGCGGCAAGTGTCATGGTAACGCTGCAGCTAAAGCCTCAACCGCCGCCTCGTTTCTTTCTTTCTTTAACGCTTTTGATTATTTGCAAAGGTTTTGAGCCATTTGAATTTAATCCGACATCGTTTTTTTTTGTACAGTTTCAAAAGTACATCATGGTGTACTTATGATTGCAACGACTTATCCACAGAGGACGAAGCAAGACAAAGTACACAGCTCTCGGTCGACCCCTGGAAAAGGTGGACTACTTATGACAATAGACACACAATGCTGGACTAACTCAACATAGAAACATAGAAAATAGGTGCAGGAGTAGGCCATTCGGCCCTTCGAGCCTGCACCGCCATTCAATATGATCATGGCTGATCATCCAACTCAGTATCCTGTACCTACCTTCTCTCCATACCCCCTGATCCCTTTAGCCACAAGGGCCACATCTAACTCCCTCTTAAATATAGCCAATGAACTGGCCTCAACTACCTTCTGCGGGAGAGAATTCCACAGATTCACCACTCTCTGTGTGAAAAAAGTTTTCCTCATCTCGGTCCTAAAAGATTTCCCCTTTATCCTTGAACTGTGACCCCTTGTTCTGGACTTCCCCAACATCGGGAACAATCTTCCTGCATCTAGCCTGTCCAACCCCTTAAGAATTTTGTACGTTTCTATAAGATCCCCCCTCAATCTTCTAAATTCTAGCGAGTACAAACCGAGTCTATCCAGTCTTTCTTCATATGAAAGTCCTGACATCCCAGGAATCAGTCTGGTGAACCTTCTCTGTACTCCCTCTATGGCAAGAATGTCTTTCCTCAGATTAGGAGACCAAAACTGTACGCAATACTCCAGGTGTGGTCTCACCAAGATCCTGTACAACTGCAGTAGAACCTCCCTGCTCCTATACTCAAATCCTTTTGCTATGAATCTGAGATATCAACGGGACAGGCAGCATCTCTGGAGAGCAGGAATGGGAGACGTTTCGGGTCGAGACCCTGCTTCAGACTGAGTCAGGAGAGAGGGAGATATTGAAGGGTTTAAAAGAGAATAGGTGTGAAAACGACTGATTACAGCGAGTTGCTCAAGGAAATGTAGAATGGTTCATTGTTGCATATAAAATTAATCAGGAGGACAGTGAAACTAGTCGAAGAACTAGAGTGGGAGAGGGTGGAAAGAGATGGGGAAAACAAATGTTATTTGAAGTTAGAGAAATCAATATTTATACCGCTGGTTTATAAGATTACATATCTCGGGAGCACCTCTCATGATAAAATCCACTACTGCCTTCAATGCAATCGCTCAGGTCTTAGTTGAGTGAGGAAGAGGGAATTCAAAGATTAAGACTGCGAACCAGATACAAAACTCAACCCGATGGACAGCAATGATCATTGCTCTGTGTGTTTCTGAGACTTGGACAATCTATGGAAAGCTTCTCGAAGCACTGGAAATATACCACCAACACTTCCTCTGCAAAATCCTTAAAATTCACGGGAAGAATAAGTGAATCATTCCAGACCAGCATTGATACCTGAGTTACTCTCAGATGGTTACTCTCAGATGCTATGAGAATGCAGGATTACAGATGCTATGAGAATGCTGAGTTACTCTCAGATGCTATGAGAGCGCAGGGTGACTTGGACAGGTTGGGTGAGTGGGCAGATGCATGGCAGATGCAGTTTAATGTGGATAAATGTGAGGTTATTCACTTTGGTAGCAAAAACAGGAAGGCAGATTACTATCCAAATGGTGTCAAGTTGGGAAAAGGGGAAGTACAACGTGATCTGGGGGGTCCTTGCTCATCAGTCAATGAAAGTGACCATGCAGGTACAGCAGGCAGTGAAAAAGGCGAATGGCATGTTGGCCTTCATAACAAGAGGAGTTGAGTATAGGAGCAAAGAGGTCCTTCTGAAGTCGTATAGGGCCCTAGTGAGACCACACCTGGAGTATTGTGTGCAGTTTTGGTCCCCTAATTTGAGGAAGGATATTCTTGCTATTGAGGGAGTGCAGCGTAGGTTTACAAGGTTAATTCCCAGGATGGCGGGACTGTCACATGCTGAGAGAATGGAGCGGCTGGGCATGTATACTCTGGAGTTTAGAAGGATGAGAGGATATCTTAGTGAAACATATAAGATTATTAAGGGTTTGGACACGCTAGAGGCAGGAAACATGTTCCCAATGTTGGGGAGTCCAGAACCAGGGGCCACAGTTTAAGAATAAGGGGTAAGCCATTTAGAACGGAGAACACTTTTTCTCACAGAGAGTTGTGAGTCTGTGGAATTATCTGCTTCAGAGGCTCGTGGAGGCCGGTTCTCTGGATACTTTCAAGAGGGAGCTAGATGGGGCTCTTAAAGATAGCGGAGTCAGGGGATATAGGGAGAAGGCAGGAACGAGGTACTTATTGGGGATGATCAGCCATGATCACATTTATTGGCGGTGCTGGCTCGAAGGGCCAAATGGCCTACTCCTGCACCTATTGTCTATTGTTACTATGTTGTTTGCATGCCTTACACTATACTCTAAAAATACTCAATTCCAAGCTCTTTCATAGGAGATAACCAAACAGATAGGAAAAAAATTCAAGGATGTGCTCAATGCTTCATTGAAGGATTGCAACATCCCCATAGACTGGGGAACCTGTGACCCATGACTGTTCAAGCTGAGATAGAGCATACAGGATGGTAATGATAATGAGGCCATGTATTAGGATTTTAAAAAACTCTGCATAAATGACAGAAGGAGACCACTAATACTCAAGCTGTTCACCAGCCCACCCTGTCAGCCACCTCCTGTCCCATTTGTGGGAAGAATCTGTGGTTCCTACATTGGCTAATCAGTCACCTCTGAACCTAGAAATATTGAAGTGGAAGCAAGTCATCCTTGATCTTGTGCAACTGCCTCAATAGTATGTTCTTTTTTGAAAGTTATATTTCTTGTTAACTGTAAGTGGCATATGCATTCGTAGGATATCTACTCAAAAAACTCATGAATTTTTTTTTCAATTAAATCAAGTAACCTTTGTCCCTGGGGAAAAATTTACATTTATTACCTCAGTGCTTTAGATCACATGCCATTTTTATCTCAGTGGAACTATTCCATCCTGTATTGCAGTTAAATCAAACTGCTGGAGGCCAGAAGTATGTTACTTACAGAGCATGCGTTGCAGAGATGGTAAGTGGCATTATATATTGTAAAACTAAATGCCTAAGTATATTTTTGTATGTAAGGATAAGACTTTGCATTTGTTCTATTATAACATATAACATTCTATTATAACAAGGGGTATTTTGAGTCAGGACCCTCTTTAGACTGATTGTAGTTGGGGGGAGGAAGTTGGAAGGGAGGTGGGAGACGAAGCCTGGCAAGTGATAGGTGGATACAGGTGAGGATGGATTGATTGGCAGATGGTTGGACAAAGGCCAGAGATAAAAAGACAAAAAGCTGTAAGATAAAGAGAAGATATGTGAAATGTGAAGCCAGAGGCAGGGATATGAGAGGAAGAAAGGGGGTGGGGAGGGGGATTATAGCAGGCTTTGGGGCATATCCAGGAAGAACACAGGAAAGAGAAGGGGTAGAAAGTGTGGTGGGGGGGGGGGGGTCTCTCCCCTTGTCTTCACATTTCACACTTCTATCCTTTTCTCACAACCTTTGGTCGTTTAATTTCTGGGCTTTTTCCATTAATCTGCCAATCTAACCCACATCTATCACTTCTTCTTGTAGCTCATTACTTGGATATGAAGAAGTTTCCCCATGGTAGAGGATTATAAATCTAGAGAGTATAGGCTTAAGGTGAGAAGGGAGAAATTTAAGAGGAACCTCATGGGGAACGTTTTCCCTCAGAGGGTAGTCCTTATCTGAAATTAGCTATCAGAGAATGCTATAGAGCAGATAAAATTATGAATTTCAAAAGACATTTGGACAGATATATGTGACAATTGCAGGCCAGAATGCCAACTTGATCGGCATGGACAAGGTGGGCCAAATGGCCTGTTTCCCTGCTCTATAACTATGACTCTATAACTTAGATATCCTTAGTGCATTGGGAATGCATTAAAATAACTATTGACAAAACACATTTTCCAACAAGGTTATTTCAAACCTTTCATAAGTCATAGATAAGCACAAGATGCTGCCTGACCCACTGGGTTACTCCAGCATTTCGAGTCTATCTTCGGTGTAAACCAGCATCTGCAGTTTGTTCCTATACATTTTGTCTATCATAATTCGTTCCTGATGGACTTCACCGCCACAATCATTCTGAAGAAAGGGTTCCAAGCCGAAACATCACTTATCCATGTTCTCCAGAGATGCTGCCTGACACGTTGAGTTACTCCAGCACTTTGTGGCACTTTTCCAAATGTTGTCTTGGATTCAATTTCATAGTGGAGTAGAATATTATTTATGCTATTTAAAATATATTAAAAGTGGATCTCTCATAAATGCATGTATGTTTTTAAATGGAATTCAAATAGAATACATTAAAATTGCCAAACTTTATTTAACTTCATTTTATTCCTGATTATCTTGGGCCAGATTATCGCTGAACAGTTTCAATCAGCCAGCATCACCATGAATGTCTTCTGGGTCACATATGGTAACAGCTCTTAGACACAATGATAATTTTATGATAATAGCTGTTAAAACTGACTATACCCATCTGACAGGTTAAACATTACACTAACTGACAAGAGATGGCCAAAGGACGTAAATGCAGCAAATGTTCTTTTGGTAATATGTTTAAAGGTGTCCAGACGCCACATTGCCGGACATTCACATTAGATGTGTGTGTTGTGAACAGCAATGAAGATACCCAGTTTGTAAGCACCAGATTTAAAAATAATTGTTGATAAACGCTGTTTCCATCATTCCCACTTCAGAATTAACGTTAAAATTTAAACTGAAATATCTTCTGACCAAATTAGTGATGTATATGACTGACTGTAGAAGTAAAACCTGGATAAATCCAACGTATAGTTGTGAATGTTACTCATTAAATAACTACAGTACTGATACTCCATATTAAGAGCATTGATTTGCCGTTAAAATGAATTATGTAATAATGTGTCAATGGTAGCAGTGACAATCGAACACTACGGTTTTAATGTTTCACGTGTTCACAATTTAATTAATCAATCTTTATGGATTAAAACAAATAATAACATTGGGATTTAAAACATATTTGATTGCATTCCTTTATCAGACTGATGCCCCCATTCTTCTTGATGGATGGGGGGGGGGGGGATCACTGCAGGATGGATGGGAGGGATCAGCGCAGGATGAATGTGGGAGATCAGTACAGGATGAATGGGGGGGGGGGGGGGGTCAGTACAGTGTGGATCGGAGGGTCTGTGCAGGATGAATGGGTGATCACTACAGGATGGATGGGGGGGATCACTACAGGATGGATGGGGGGATCACTATAGGATGGATGGGGATCACTACAGGATGAATGGGAGGGATCAGTACAGGATGAATGGGGGGCTCACTACAGGATAAATGAGGGCATCAGTACAGGATGAATGGGGAGATCAGTACAGGATAGATGGGGGGATCGGTGCAGGATAAATGGAGGGGGGGGTCAGTACGGGATGAATGGGATGATCAGTACAGGATGGATGGGGGGAGCAGTGCAGGATGAAGGGATGGTGCAGTGTAGGATGGATGGGAAAGGAAGTCAGTACAGGATGAATTGGGGGACTAGTGTATAGCGATGTTACAAAACTTACCTTCAGCGGAGCTGTAGTTCTGCCACTGGCCATGTGCGCGACTTTGGTGCCTTTGGGGGGAGCGGGATTAAAATCCAGTTTTCTACCGCTTATCGGAGGCGGACTTCCTCGGGCTGCTAGCTGCTGAAGAATAATCGATCGGACTTCCGTTCTCGATTTTTAAAAAATAATCGCAAGACAATTTAATAATTGTATTAAAATAAAAAGCGACTTCTAACGCCCTCAATGCTTACAACGTGACGGATCGCAAGAACGGGACAAAACAAAGGGTAAGTTGTGTATTTTACATATAAACTTGCTTCTTGGGATGGCTCTAATCTAATTTTACATTGCGAAAATGTGATTTGGGCCCCATACGAACCAACAGTGTTTTTCCTGCCGATATGGAGTTCAAATTCACCGCAAATGCAACGTTCCAATCGATCGCGTTCCAGAAAAACCCAATCGCAAGATGATTAAAATGCTCTGTTTTTTTTAACAATCGTGTCATAAGAACATATAAATCGTCTATATTTTGTATTATTGTCTATCCATAGTCAATATTTTTATACTAAATATCAGTTTTAGTCCCATGTATTGTGCAAAAAAATAATTATTTTGATTATATTGAGTGGCTGTTTCTAGATTAATTTATGGGAATTAAACATTAAATTCCTTCCATCTGGCATAAATTCATGACAGTGAGATTTAAAAATCATGTTATATTGTGAATTCTTGTGTGAATGGGATTAGTTTGTTATTTGGATACTTAGGCTATTTAAAAAATATATCCTTTTCTTATGAAATAGAATCTACAGGACATTCTTAATGGGAAAGTAGTGGGCAGAAAGGCATGTCATGTGTGGTTTGAAGAGCAAAAACTTGCCAATTTACAATGCCAAAATTGAAAAGTTGAGGAAAAACAAGGTGTACAGAGTTGCTTATTGGTTACACTCTGAGGATTATGATGATGCTACTGATTATGATATGCCAAATGTACCAGCTAGCAACTGATCTTCTCCATAAAGACTTGGTCTATTGCTAGAAATTGTAATTTATTTACCTACCTGTTATGGACTTACAGTATATAATACAATAATATTAAAGTTCTGATCTTGAGAATATTACATTTTTGAATTTTCAAGGCAGTCTGGGTGTTTATTAATATTTCTGTCACAATGGTCAATTTTGTAATTAACTACAATTAAGTAATTAACTAATTATATGCTTTCATTTCAGGTCATCCAAGTAAGATGTTTTATATTTGTTTCAGAATGCTTCAATCTATAATCTGAAAATTTCATTCAGTACTCTTAATTTTTAATAAAGTTGTCGGCTTTTGACTGTCCTTGATCACAGCTTTTGTGTTATTCAATGGAAAAGCAATAGGGAACAAGATGCTAATTTCCGAGTATGAAAATGGCCATAACGTTTTTAATACTGAAGATATGAAAGTGAATTAGGTGTCAAATTAAACTTCTTTTTATGCTTTATCTGATGGGATAAATTGCAGGCTTGATTTTTAAAATCTCAAGATCTGAGGTGTATAAGCCAAATGTACCAGCTAGCAACTGATCTTCTCCATAACGGCCTCGGCGGGAGGAGGTGGAGCCACTGTCACTGCTGCCGCTGCTGTGCGGGACATCTCGCACGCCACACCTAGCATCTTTGCCACGCACTACAGCCGCAGCCAACACAAAACGTCACGTTCCTTTTCTCCAGAGATGCTGCCAGACCCGCTGAGTTACTTCAGTTTGTTGTGTCTATCTTCGGTATAAACCAGTATGTGCAGTGCCAAGCTGGGCAAAATGACTCGGCATCTAGGTTGCCCGGCGGCACTTTGGATGGTCATTGGCACCCGGGCAACCGCTAATTTCGAGCCCTGTATGCTGAATTAGAACTGAAGTTAATATTATTTTACATTAGACACAGATGGCAGACAGAGTGGACCTTTATCCATAGGTCTAGGTTAGCTTTAGGCCAAGGTCCCAAAGGTGAAAGGACTGATTTTTTTTCTGCGCCAAAGTAATTTTTGTCTCATTATATTTCTCCTCTTCTGTAAATGCCTGCAAAATTTCTGGCTCAGAAGGTTGGCAGATGACTTTCATTTATCCTCTTGATGCTTCACACTAGCCTGACACTTTTGGTGCAGGGGAATCCACTGTACTGAAACAATTTAAGATCTCAAATGAAGTGAATATAAATTCATTTGTAAAATGGAAGCAAATATTTACAAAATGGTTATTATTCAGAATATATTGTTAAGGGCCTGTCCCACTTAGTAGACCTAAACAGCAACCTCTGCTGACCTTACCCGCCACCCAAGGTTTCCATGGGGTCACTGGAGGTTTTGGTCTCTCTCCCTAATGGTCGAAAGTGGTTTCCGCATGGTCGAGGCTTCAGCTAGGTTGCTGCTATATTTTCATCATGATTAAAACCGGCCTCCACTAAAAATCGGTTGCTGTTTTAAAAATCGATAATTTTTTTGTCACAGATCTAGTCGAAGCCGGTTTTCTTCATAGTCGAGGAAGGTTTTCAACATATGTGTGGGAGGTGGTAGGAGGTTGCAGGTCACCTCTACCATCATTTTTTTTTTGGGTGGCGGGCAGGGTCACCAGAGGTTGCTGTTTAGGTCTCCTATGTGGGACAGGCCCTTTACTCTTTAAAGAGTAGATGCCACCTAGTGTTAATATCTAGATACAATTGTGATCTTAAGAAGAATTGCCTCAAGCTCCAACAAACTTATACCAGTGGAAATCTTAACTCATTTTATTATAGCAATTATATAAGTAGTCTTTATTGTATTCTTGAAAAGTTGTACTTGGAGATTTGCATTTTCATTACATGTTTTTTGTCATATGTTCCTTTATTTTAGTTTGTAAATTCCTTTAAAGAATTATAGTTTGGTTTAGAATAATTACTAACTTCCCTGACCTTCAAAACAATATTTATTACACAGACACTTACACAGACAAGTAAGTTATGTTTCTGATCAAAAATACTTGATCAGAATATACATTAATGATTGAAAGGATTAAAAGTAACATTAGCAAATTTGCAGATGACACAAAGCTGGGTGGCAGTGTGAACTGTGAGGAGGATGCCATGCGGATGCAGGGTGACTTGGACAGGTTGGGTGAGTGGGCAAATGCATGGCAGATGCAGCTTAATGTGGATAAATGTGAGGTTATCCACTTTGGTGGCAAAAACAGGAAGGCAGATTATTATCTGAATGGTGTCAAGTTGGGAAAAGGGGAAGTACGAGATCAGTCACTGAAAGTAAGCATGCAGGTACAGCAGGCAGTGAAGAAAGCGAATGGCATGTTGGCCTTCATAACAGGAGGAGTTGAGTGTAGGAGCAAAGAGGTCCTTCTGCAGTTGTACAGGGCCCCAGTGAGACCACACCTGGAGTATTGTGTGCAGTTTTGGTCTCCACATTTGAGGAAATACATTCTTGCTATTGAGGGAGTGCAGCATAGGTACACAAGGTTAATTACTGGGATGGCGGGACTGTCATATGTTGATAGAATGGAGCGGCTTGTATACTCTGGAATTTAGAAGGATGAGCGGGTCTCTTATTGAAACATATAAGATTATTAAGGGTTTGGACATGCTAGAGGCAGGAAACATGTTCCCGATGTTGGGGGAGTCCAGAACCAGGGGCCGCACTTTAAGAATAAGGGGTAAGCCATTTTGAATGGAGATGAGGATAAACCTTTTCACACTGAGGGTTGTGAATCTGTGGAATTCTCTGCCTCAGAAGGCAGTGGAGACCAATTCTCTGGATGCTTTCAAGAGAGTTAGATAGAGCTCTTAAAGATAGCGGAGTTAGGGGATATGGGGAGAAGGCAGAAACGGGGTACTGATTGTGGATGATCTGCCATGATCACAGTGAATGGCGGTGCTGGCTTGAAGGGCCGAATGGCCTACTCCTGCACCTATTGTCTATTGTCTACTCCTTAACTCTGTTAAATGTGATGAAATGTAATAGGATTTGGTGCTTTCCCCCCCATAATATTCAGATAAAACCATGTGACATTGAGTGTATTTTAGTTTTTGAAAGAGATTCCTGGTTTTAAATTGTAATGTAATATTACAGATTTAGGTCAGCATAATGTTTCAATTTTTCTGTTATTGTACAATAAGACTCCCATGCATCTGTGCAATTAATATATAACAGGTGATCTTCACAGGTTAATACTGGTGCCTTCATGCCCAAACTGAAGAATTAAGACTAACCTGACCCAAAACTTCATCTGCCCATTTATTTCCATATCTAGTGTCTGACTGGTGAGTGCCTCCAGCAGTTTGTTTTTTTCTGCTCAAGATTCCAGCAACTGCAGTTTCTTGTGTTTGACTTCATAGGGCGATAGGAACAAAAGGACATTAGAAAAAGAAGCAGGAAAAAGCTGTTCACCTCGTCACAATTGCGTCATAATTCAGAATGATAAAGATTGATATTACTTTTATCCCCATTTTCCTGTATTAATCTCATAATTCATACTCTCCTTAAACATACTCATACAAAACAAACATTCTAATGAAGAAATTGCTTTCCATCTTGGTCATGGATAGCCAAAACCATATTGTCAGTCAGCCAACCCTTTTTCTGGATAGCTCAGCCAGGAGAAACATTATTCCTCCATCTATCCAGTTAACCCCTGAAAGATGTTTATATGTTTCACTGAGATCATTTCCAAATACTAGAACATGCAGGACAGGTCTGCTTAATCTTTCCTCACTGGAAAAATCCACTATCACAGGAATCAATAAATTGAACCTTTGCTGTAATCTCCTTAGATAGGGAAACCAGACATATGCACAGTATGCCAGGTGCTGTTTCATTAGTTTTACATAATGTATACAATGGTAAATATCTTGTCCTTTGTATTCTTGGCATCTAAGATGCAAATTGAAATGTATTTTATTCAATTGGATAAAGAAACATCTCTTCAACTGCAAAAAGGTTTTAATCTGAGTTATGTTCAATAATGATATTGTCATTTTCCTGATGACAATTTACTCTGAAAGATATGATGCAAAGACAAGAATTGAAACCTCAATAATGTATGTAGAAACTTGAATTTGGTTAATTAAATTAAAGTTACAATAAAAAGCTAGTATCAATATTGGTGACCATGAAACAATCCGATAGTCATAAAAACTCTAATTGGTTCACCAATGTTCTTAATTGAAGGAAATCCACTTTCCCTGTGCAGTCTAATTTATATGAGACTTTAGACTCAAAGTAATGTAATTAACTCCTTAATCGTTCAATATCAAAACCAAAGGAGTTAAATATTGGATAGACAACCTGTCATCCACATGGTAAAAAATCAAGCAGAATTTTAAAAATCCATCTTGTAACCATGTGGACATTTGGTGCTTAAAAGGACAGCTGTCAAACTGTCTTGTCAAGTGTTGGCTTGATATACTCTTAATCACAGAATTGTAACTTTCAAATTCCTCCATCACAATCTCTGGGTATTCCATTCAACTATTATCACAAACCCACCAGAAGTAGTTGGCAATTCGTATGTATCTGAAGAACTCGTTTGAGCTTGTTAACTCCAGAGCTCCTGAAGACTCATGGTAACGTTAAATGCAGGCAAGTAAACTTGTATGTTTTGAGAATGTTTGAGGATGAAAGTGAAGGCGTGTCAGAATTAGGGAAATGTGGGGAGTGGTGTTGGTGTTTGCTTCACCCACCTGGTTTTGATCCACATCCCATCTTATCTAACTAAACTCTAGACGTCTCAATTTTGGAAATCTGATTACCCCAAGATCAATCTTCTCCAGGCAGAGTTTTTAATTACCTTCACACTATGTGGGGCAGTGCTTCTTGATATTACTCCTGGACTGTGGTACAAAAAAAATGTATAATACAGAATGCTTTTTCAATGGTGAGAGACGAAATGTATTGGTTTTAGGGGAACGTGATTGTTGTATCAATAATTTGGTACAGTGAGCAATTAAGAAGAAAAATAGTGTTAACCTTAATTGGTAGAGGATTTGAGTATAAGAATATATAACCCCAGTGAGATTGCACCTGGGCTGTTGCCTTTAGATATGATCTCCCTGCCTAAGGATAATATATGTACAATGGAAGGAATGCAACATAAGTTCTCTATCCTGGGATGAGGGTGTTGTCAATGAAGAGAAATTAAGATTATATTATCCGTAGTTTAATAGAATGAGATGTAATATCATTGAATCCATCTACATTTTTACGTCTTTGTAGTGTGGATACAGAGATTATGTTCCCCCTACCTGGAGCATTTGGAATTACTAATCATAGCCTCAAAATAAAGACACAAACATTTAGAACAGCGATGAGAAGAAATTTCTTCATAAAGAATGCAGTGAATCTTAGGAAGCTCAGTTCCTCAGTACTGTACATTCAAGGCAGAAGTTTGTAGAAATTAGAGATTAAGGGAATTAATACATTAAAACCAGGTAAATGGTGCTGAGGTAGTACTCAGTCATAATCTTATTAACTTTTGATGGTTAACATGAGGATGCAAATGGCCAGGTTCTGCTATCTCTTACAATCTTACAATTACTAACCCCACTCTTTGCAGTCATGTCAGTTCACCAATCTTGTAAAGAGGCTGAAGAATCACGCTGTAGGTGGAGCCAGATGATTTCAAACATTTTATCAATGATGCATAATTGTACCAGATTCATTCCTACCTTCAGGAAATGGCAAATACTCAATATGTAGTTGAAAAAGACAACAGCTCCAGCCAGTTTTTGCTTCCTGAGGCATATACCATTGGAAATAAGATGTCCGCAGCCAAATCCACGTTTGATAACAAAAGATAATGGAATCCAATGACATGCTGATAAATTCTGAAGCTTTTGATCGCAGGTTACTCTTATATTAACCATTCCTTCATCTAATATGTTCCAATGCATTAAAAAACTGGCATGTACTGAACAAGGGAAATTAACTTTAAAAATGTGAAGTTAAATGTACAAGTTTAAAATTTCTTCACATTTTAATTGAGCTGTAAAACAAAAATAAAAAAATATATTCAACTTTTTATTTCTGACTATCTCTTTTATTCCTGTTAATCCCATATCAATTTCACTTTATTTATCTGATTGGACGATGAGAGTTTGCTTCATTAAGAATTGTTCGATCTCATTGGATTTGCTTTCCCTGTTAACACAAATCTCTTCCAGAGGGCACAGTACTGGTTTTGACCTTGAATGAACAAATTTTAGGTTGGAACAACTTACTAAATTCATAGGTTGATCAAAAATCTGAAATATTTTTGCATTTAAGACTATGGCCATCTTTATGTACCTGACAGAGTGCACAGAGTGACCAAACTGAGTATTTTGCAATTAAATGACAAATAAAAAAACACAACGGATGCTGGTAATCTGAAATTTAAAAAAACAGAAGCTGGCAAAACACTCAGCAGTTATACATTATCTATGGAAAGAGAAACATAGTTAGCATTTCCATTTGCAGACCCATCAGACTGAAGAAGGGTCTTGACCTGAAACGTCACCCATTCCTTCTCTCCAGGGATGCTGCCTGTCCCACTGAGTTATTCCAGCATTTTGTGTCTAACTTAGGGACATGTAAAAGTTTGAAATGCAGTTCAGATGTTATATGAAATTCCTCACTAATCAGATAATTGAGAGCAAACAACTTAGTTAATATTGCAGATAATCTGGTACTGGTACAGAGAAAGCTATCATCTGAAACTGTTGAATTTTATACTGAGTTCTGAAAATTGCAATGTAGCCAGAAGAAAGATGATATATTTATTTGCATTTCTGCATTCAACAATGCAGGAAACAACAGTAGATAAGTTAGAGTGGAAGTTGGAGTGGGTTGAAGAATTAAAGGGAGAGGCAATGCTGCCCTGTAGACTGAATGAAGGTGCTCCACAAAGCAGTTTGGGTTTTATTTCTTCAGATTTCAACTCTCATCGTGGAATGGAACTCTTATTCATTTAGTTAGTATCTGAGTCTAACTTTGAGAAAGACATAAATAAGGAATGTGGTGACTAAAATGTAGCAAGCTGATGGTATAGGCAATGTAGTGGAGATGGAACTATTAGCGAAAGAGGATGGGAGGTTTGAAATTCAACTTGGAATTAATGAAGATGCTTAAAGCAGTGGCCTGGATAGATAGATGAAATTGGTGAAAAGATTCCAGAGTTGGTAGTGGTCTGGAATACAAGGAAGTGATCTGAAGCTCCAAGGCAGTGGAGTGCTGGTGGAGAGGTTGAGTTGTGGGTTAGTATACATGCAAAGGTTGGTAATTTCTGCAGCTAATGTCATTACACTGATGAGGAAATAGGCCATGAATAAATGACATGAAGATGTAATGAAAGATTAAGCAATGAGTAATTTGTGCACAGTTATTTCATTACCAATATGTTTGTTAATAACCAAGAAAATGTATACAAAATAAATGATCTATCATTTAAATTTCTTATTTTAAATAATAGATAAAGGATAAGTGTTTAAAGTAGCAGGTTGTAATGTGGCAGTCCACAAAGATCAGTATTCGAAGCACAGTTTTTCTCACTTTGTATAAATGACTGATTTTGACATCAGAATGTAATTATAGCGAGGACAACTGCACCTAATTACATGAAAGGGCCAATATCCGGAAGTGGCGGCGCTGTTAACAGCTGCGGCTCGCCTGCAGTCCGTCTGTCTTTACTTTTTTCTGTTGTTTTTTTTGTCTTGTTTTGGTTAAGTTTTAGTTTGTTGGGTTGTGTTAGAGGGGGTGAAACATGTTCTCTGTCTCTTCCTTCGGGGGAATGCGACTTTTTCGTGTAGTATCCCCCTTCTCTGCCTCCGTCTGCGCTGAGGCCTAATGGCGGAGCTGGCGGCCTCCAACCTGCGACCGACCCCGAGGCTCGGAGGCAGAGCCAGCCAGGACTTACCAACGAGAGGCTGGCCGTCTTCGGGGCTGAGGCAGTGGTGGCCCGACTTGCTGGTGCGGCGTTCTGGCTTTCGGCGGCGGCCTGGAGCTGATGCAGCGGGGCTCGGAGCTGAGACTGCGGGACCCGGAGCTGGGGCAGTGACCTGGAGCTGGGGCGGCTGCCCGGAGTGGAGACTGCGGGACCTGGAACGGCGACTGCGGGACCCGGAGCTGGGGCAGCGGCCTGGACCCACACCATCCTGGCCACACACTCATCTCCCTGCTACCTTCAGGTAGAAGGTACAGGAGCCTGAAGACTGCAACAACCAGGTTCAGGAATAGTTACTTCCCCTCAGCCATCAGGCTATTAAACCTGGCTCGGACAAAACTCTGATTATTACCAACCACTTTCTGTTATTTGCATTATCAGTTTATTTATTCATGTGTGTATATATTTATATCATGGTATATGGACACATTTATCTGTTTTGTAGTAAATGCCTACTATTTTCTGTGTGCTTAAGCAAAGCAAGAATTTCATTGTCCTATACAGGGACACATGACAATAAACTCACTTGAACTTGAACTTGAGCTGGGGCGGCTGCCCGGAGCTGGGGCGGCTGCCCGGAGCGGAGACTGCGGGACCTGGTACGGCGACTGCGGGACCCGGAGCTGGGGCGGCGGCCCGGAGCTGGGGCGGCGGCCCGGAGCTGGGGCGGCTGCCCGGAGCGGAGACTGCGGGACCCGGAGCTGGGGCGGCGGCCCGGAACGGAGACTGCGGGACCCGGAGCTGGGTCGGCGGCACGGAACGGAGACTGCGGGACCTGGAGCTGGGGCGGCGGCCCGGAGCTGATGCTGTGGCGGGCCGTCTCGGCGTTCCGGCTTTCGGCGGCGGCGACATCACCACGGAGGTCCGCTGGACTGGAGAGCGGCATCTTCGGCCTGGATCGATCGCCTCAGCGCAGAGGGAGAACAAGGAGGGAAGAGACGGAGACTAAGACTTTGCCTCCATCACAGTGAGGATGTGCTTGGTGAACTCACTGTGGTGGATGTTTAATTTGTGTTTATTGTATGTTTTGTTATTATTGATTCTGTGTATGACTGCAGGCAACATAATTTCGTTCAGACCGAAAGGTCTGAATGACAATAAAGGATCTATCTATCTATCTGTCTATCTGTCTGTCTGTCTGTCTGTCTGTCTGTCTGTCTGTCTGTCTGTCTGTCTGTCAAATTATAGATAGGATGTATAATTGGCAAATGTATTTCAACATCAATAAGAGCAAAATATAATATTTTAGTAATCAAAAAATTTGAATGGGAAAACTGGAAACAGGATCTAGGAGTACAAATTCACAAATCACCAAAAATGATAACACAAATCAATAATTCCATTAGAGAAAATAGTCGGCATCAGATCTATTTATAAAATTGAAAAGTTGTGAGGTAATGCTAAACTTGCAACAAATCTTGGTTAGATTTGGCTGAACATTGTTTAGTCTATAGATACATCATGGAAACAGGCCCTTCGGCCCACCAGGTCAATGCCAATTTGCACTATTTCTATGCAATCCCACTTTCGCATCTACCCCTTACACACTAGGGGCAACTTTACAGGGGCATTTAATCTACAAACCCGCATGTCTTTGTGATCTGGGAGGAAGCTGGAGCACCCGAAGGAAACTCTTGTGGTCACAGGGAGAATGTGCAAACGCCACACAGACAGCACTCGAGAACAGGACTGAACCAGGGTCGCTGGTACTGTGTGGCAGCAGCTGTACCACTGTGCTGCCCACATTGTTTGGCATAAAGTAAAAATATTGGGGGGAAAAAACAGCAACACAAATATGAGAGTATATCTATCAAGAAAGAATGAACTGTATGGATAGCTTTATACTGCAAAATAGAAAGACGGGGCGAGACCTTAAACATGTCCTTACATTAATGCTAAGTTTTGACACAGAGGGATACCATTACTATTTCTATGTTAGTTAGGAACATAACAAAAGGCCAAAAATATGAAATAGGCATCACAACAAAAGAAAAAGCCAATTCAGAAAAAAATGCAAGTAACACAGCCAGAGGCTGAGGTGAACAGTGTGCTTGAGTTTAAGTGGAGACTAGAATGCAATGGAAGATAAAGGTGTCCAACAAGGAAAATTGGGCAGTGACAAATAGAGCATAAATGCAGCAGTAACAGGTTGGGTTGAATGGCCTGTTTTGAATTGTACATTCAACATAATTCTATGTTTTACTAAAATGCTGTGCAACATTCCCAGTCAGTTCAAAGTATTCTCCACTTGCATGAATAATCCATCGTCTGAATTCTCAGCAATTTTGGCATTGCCAAATTATACTTTCAACCGCAGCTCAAAGGATTGGAATATTTTATCCTCAACCATAAAATGTGGTTTTAAATCCCAGATTCTGTTAGCTGTACGAGCCCTTGGTGAAATAAGAGTTTTGGTAGCTTCAGCTCATTTTCTTGTGGGCTTCAAATTGGTTTTCTTACTGATCATTCTGCATAAATGGATCTGAAATATCTATTGGTCAGACCTACAACTAGATCTAGGATAGCTTGAAGCTGATACATGAGAAAAAAAAATTGTGTCGAACATGTAAACAAAATATTTCAACCACTGTAAGTCTGCAAAATTGGCATATTTTGCATTGTTGTAATTGGCACACACCAACAAATTGATGGAACATATGAGAAAAATTAAGCCAGATTTGAATATTTGAAACCTAACTATAGACAGCGATTTAGACATAATTAATTCTGAGTAGCATGATGGAAGCTTGGGGGTTTTTTTGGTTTGAGATTGCAGTCATTCAATAAATTATTGTGCCTTTACTTCAAGATGCTTACCATTTTTTGGATTCAGCTTGGCCTATCGCAGTTTGATGTTTCACATCAACTGAATGGTTGTTTCGTTCTAACTACTAAGTGAATATAACTCACTTTGCATTTAATATGAGGTGAAAGACAAAAATATGTTTGGTAGCATAGGTGAACAGAATAAATTCTTAACTATGTGCTATTTAAATCTCACTCTTGGATGTCAGTTGACTTCAGCCAGTGTAACAGACGAGGTACTAAAGTTTTCCATGATACTCAACAGTGAAGAAGTGGGCAGAATAGGCAGCACAATAGTGCAGATGGTAGAGCTGCTGCCTCATCGCACCAGAGACTTGGGTTTGATCTGGACCTTGGATGCTATCTCTGTGGAGTTTGTACATTCTCTCTGTGACCGTGTGGGGTTCCTCTAGGTTTCTTCCATATCCCAAAGACATGTAGGTTAATTGGCCTCTGTAAATTGCCCCTAATGTGCAGAGAGTGGATGAGAAAGGGTGATAACATAGAACTAATATAAATGGGTGATTGATGGTCGACATGAACTCATTGGGCCAAAGGTCCTGTTTCCATGATGTGTCTCTAACACACTAAAAAAAACAAAAAAGAAGAAAGACTTGCTTTATTTTATACAAGACCCAGGGACCATGTGTTGCTTGTTCCATGTCCATCATGGATGATCCTAGACAAGTCCATTTTGCCACCGACCCATATCATCTGACCATTGACGTCAGTCTTGAATACAACCATTAAATGAACATCTCAACCCTCTGGAGTAGAACAATTCAAAGATTTACAACTCTCTTTCTAAATAAGTTTCTCCTTACCACAGTCATGTTAAGGAAAGCCACATATCCCTAACTTCCCCAGCCGAGGAAAATAGCCTGGATGTCAGCTGACCAGATAAGGTAGTAAAGTTTTCCATGATACTCAACGGTGAAGAAGAGGGCAGAATTGGATCCTTTTAATGGCGGGTTTCTCTGAGGAAAGATTAAGCAGATTGGATCTCAATTCCCTTTAGTTTAGGAGAATGAAAAGTGATATAATTGAAACTCCGACAATACTTATTAGAGCAAGACAGGATAACTGTGTAGTTGATGCTTCCCCGGGATGGGATGCCTTGACCAGCAGTCACCATCTCAAACCCAGGAATCGGCCATTTAAGACTGAGATGGGAAGGCAATTACTTTACACGGTTGGTAGTGAATGTTTAGAATTCTGTACCCAATAAGGCTTTGGCGGTTGACTCTGGGTGTATTAACGGGATTGGTGGATAGATATTCGATATTAAGAGAACAAAGGGTCAGTAGATTAATACACGGTCATGGAGCATTGAAAATGGCACCATCGCCCACCGAGTCCCAGTCGACCTGCCATGTATTATTGCCATTTCTTTAAAATTCTCCCAATGTTCTCAACTGCTCCTAGATTCTGCCGCTCACATCAAACTCGGGGAAATATACAGTGACCAATTAACCTAGTCACCTATGCGTCTTTGGAGTGTGGTAGGAAAATGGAGCACAGCGAAAACGTGCAAACTCCAGGAGGACAGGACCCGAGTTCACGATTGAACGCAGGTCTGCGATGTGCAAGGCAGCAGTTCTACTACTGCCTCATTATGACGACCTGAGGTGTACTTGAAATAAACGTTGAAAGTTATTTTTTGCTAAGGTCATGGATTACTTTCTATAGGCCAACATTGATTTCTTTCTCACCTTTTCATTCTTTCTACTAAAGTGAATGTTCCCAAAATATTCCATCTATTCACAACTCACGTAAACCACATGACTTTGCAATGATCGTAAACTTGGACAGACTCATCAGGCATTTTCAATTATCAGTTAGCCAGGGCTGAGATTGGGCAAGCGTTTCCTTGTTAGTAATAGTATTTGGCTGCATTAGTGCTGAAAATCTACAAAATAGAAATAATATATATGGGTCGTGGTGTATACTCAAACTCATTTGTTGTCAGAAACGTATTTAGAATGGCTCCACGCATAGAGTTACAAAATAATACAATGAATCGCATTGGTCTGGCATTTTACCTTTCACGTTGAAGTCATGGACACGCACGCCAACTGTGAGTCCAGGACTTATTGATGGAGCAGGGGCTGGAGGTCGGGACAGAGGGGACCCGGTTACCATGGTCCATCGCTAGACTTCACTTGGAGTTCAATGGTGGAGCGCGGTGTGCTTGGATTCCCCAGCAGAGTGCTGCTGATAGGATACCCAATTCCAGGGAGGAATCTGACCTTCCGCACAATTCATAATCCCACTGAGTTCAAGTTGACTCCACATATGCAGATAATGAGGAAAAGGAAAGGTGCGTTTTTTTTTATTTTTATTATTTTTGTGTTAGTTCGATGTTTTAAAAATTCATGCATTTCAATTAAAACATATATTAAATGTCTCTGATGTCAGAGGCATCTAAACCTATTAACATCAGTGAGAGGTTTGTTTTCTTGTTCGTGGGTTTCAGGACCTGGGTCACCGCTTCTCACTGCCCGGCTCAATTGTCATTCGGACCGAAGAGTGCTCTGGAGCCAGTGACTCAGCAGGTCCTCCGTATCCAGAAAAATATATAAAGTGTAGGAAGGGATATCAGATGGTGGTTTAAACCGAAGATAGACACAAAAAGCTGGAGTAACTCAGCGGGCCAGACTGTATACGATACGATATAACTTATTTATCCCAGGAGGGAAAATGAATCTGCCAACAGTCATAAAACACAAGATACATTAAACATGAAATTAAAGTGACGAGTGGAAAGGATTGGGGTTGTGCAAAGATTGGGGAGGGGGGAGTCAGTCTACCCCACGACAGAAGGGGGAGGAGTTGTACAATTTGATAACCCCAGGGAAAAAAAGATCTCCTGTGGCGTTCTGGTGGAGCCAATCTGTTGCTGAAGGTACTTCTCAGGTTGACCAGTGTGTCATGGAGGGGGTGAGCTGTATTATCCAAGATGCTCTGCAGTTTGAGGAACATCCTTCCCTCCAGGACCACCTCCCATGAATCCAACTCCGCCCCCAGGACGGAGCCAGCCTTCCTGATGACTGGCGTCCGCGGCCTTTGCCCTGCTGCCCCAGCACACGACAGTGAAGAAGATGGCACTGGCTACCACCGATTGGTAGAACATCTGCAGCATCTTACTACAGACGATGAAGGAGCGAAGCCTTCCCAAAAAGTACAGCCGGCTCTGTCCCTACTTGAACAGGGCCTTAGCGTTCCTGGACCAGTCTGCCTACTGCCCAGGTACACTCCAAGGTAATTGTACTCCCTAGTAAACTGCACACCCACACCATTGATGGAGACAGGGTTTCTCCAGCTTTTTGTATCGATACAAGATATAAAGTGCTGGAGCAACTCAGCTGGTCAGTCAGCATCTCAGAAGAACATGGATTGGCGTCGTTTCGGATGAGACCCTTCTTCACACTGCCTGGAGAAAGGTCTGGACCCGAAACATCCACGTTCGCCAGAGGCGCTGCCTGATCCGTTTACTTTCCTCCGCTCTTCATGTCTTTTTATTTTGTAAACCAGCATCCGCAGTTCCTTGTGTCTGCGTCCTCCCTATCCAATCCAGATAAGAGCAGGTACACAGGGAACAGCTTCAAGGCACGGGCGCTATCCCGCATGTCTGACCCAATTTCTTTTGAATTTTCAGTACCTCTCTCTCGAAAGGGATCCATTGACACCTGATATTTGTGTAAGTGTTGAGCAGCGTCATGAGTAAGCTTGGCTCTGATGCCTTTGCCAGGAGTATCTGACAGGCACAGAACCTTAACTCATATAACAGACCAGTTTCAAGTGTAAAATAAATCTTAGTCTCTACAAAATTGTTGGCGAGGCCGCATTTGGAATATTGTATTCCGTTTTGGCCACCCTTCTATATCAAGGAAATTCTTAAACTGGAAAGAGTGCAGAGGAGATTTACGAGGATACTGCCAGGACTTGATGGGCCGAGCTATGGAGAGAGGTTGGACAGGTTAGGATTCTATTCCTTGGCGCGTAAGAGGCTGAGGGGTGATCTTATAGAGGTGCGTGGCATCGTGAGGGGAATAGATAGTGTGAATGCACTATCTGAGTCTTTTACCCAGAACAGGGGAATCATGAACCAGAGGAAACGGATTTAAAGTGAGAAGAGACAGATTTAATAGCAAGCTGAGGGGCAACATTTTCACATAGGTATATGGAACGCGCTGCCAGAGGAGGTAGTTGAGGCAGATGCTATAACAACGTTTAAACAACATTTGGATAGGGGCATGGATAGGAAAGGATTAGAGGGATATGGACCACGCGTGGGCAAATGGGGCTATCTGCCTACGTAGATGGGGCATTTTGGCCGACGTGGGAATGTTTGGTTGAAGGGCATGCTTCAGTACTGTATGATAATGACTCTATAACGCTACATTTCAAAAGTAAGTAGGGGAACTTGGGGGTGGGAATAAATTAAATATGCGAACCTTAGGCAAACCAAATAGCATGCCTATCCGAAGTGCAGTGTCAGTTAAGTTGAAGATAGACACAAAAAGTTGGAGTAACTCAGCGGGACAGGCAGCATCTCTGGAGAGAAGGAATATGTGACGCTTCGGGTCGAGACCCTTCAGACTATTTATTTGAGTTACCAGATTCATTCGCTAAAACTTCGGTTCCCAGTAGCGTAACAACCCGCTTGATGTAGCCGACTGATCCGTACTGACTGTGGTTGGGATACAGCAGCATTAACCATTCTTACTGAAGTCATGTATGGCTTTAAGTGGACGCACAGTCGATCACTACGCTCCGAGATACATTCTATGTGAAGTTCGGCGGTAAAGCCAAGTGTTGTCTGTCCT
Organism: Amblyraja radiata; assembly: GCF_010909765.2. Classification (NCBI taxonomy): domain Eukaryota; kingdom Metazoa; phylum Chordata; class Chondrichthyes; order Rajiformes; family Rajidae; genus Amblyraja; species Amblyraja radiata. Next base: position 15,433,932 of record NC_045982.1, on the reverse strand, counting down.
CCATGACTCCAGGAGAATCGCCTCTCCGATTGGAGACTCCGTTCATTTAATAGTGATTGCACTTGAATTACTACAACGTTGGCTTTAAATCGTTTTAGTTTTGTTTTTTAATTAATTTTATTATTTTCAAACTTTTAAAAAACATTGAGATTATTTCCATTATTTTTTAACAACTCTAAATGTCAGAAGCATTTAACATTTGAAATTATTTGCTAACTTTAACAAAAGCAAATCTACGACTCCAGGTTTGCCAACGGTTAAAGCCCGTCAGGCCCTTCCATGCAGAAAGTCCGAAGCAGCCCCCAGCTGAGGCTTATTCATTTGCTGGGATTCGCGATCCCTCAAGGCGAAGAAAGGCAGATGAATTCCACCCATCTACTCGAGCCGGTGCAGGGTGGCCTGTCCAGGCAGTGGTCCAGCAAGATTACATCCAATAGTATGTAGGTACGGTGTCAAGAGTCAAGAGTGTTTTATTGTCATATGTCCCGAAACGGAATAATGAAATTCTTATTTTCAGCAGCACAACAGAGTACTCTATGGTCAGTACCCGTGATGGACTGGGCAGTGTTCACCACTTTTGGCAATCTTCTTCGTTCCTGGGCGTTGGAGTTGCTGAACCATGCATTTCATAACCTTCAAACATTGGGCTTCTGACACTGCCTTAAAATGTCAATTGTACTGTTTTCCTTTCACTGAACCTCTATACTATGCTAATTTAAAAAATAATATACGGTTTGTATGGAGTAACAGGGGTATAATTTAATCCTAATTTTGAAGTGGCATTCATAAAACATTTTAGCTTTCCTCTTGTGGTTATGATATCATTTGAATCTTCTAATTAAATTATACCCTTTACTGTTCGATTATAATCATCTACAGCTCTTTTCATCTCTTCACTGTGAGAAATAAAAACAAATGGAGAGAGGGTGAAATCTAACAAATCTTGAATTAGTATCTGTAAATGACATCTAGAATCTGTAAATTCCCTTAGCTTTGTGGAGCTGGACGAAGGTGGAAAATTAACTGCATATATTCCTCAAATGGTCAACGTAAGAGTTCACATTTTAATAATGTTTTGTACCCTTCCACCAAACTCTTATCATTAAACCGTGGAATTTAGTATTTTGTTTGTCCTGTTTCAAGTTTAATTCATGCACAGTTCTTTTATTTAATCTCAACACATAAGGTCAAATCTACACCATGAGAAATATATTAGAAACACACATGCTTTTTAAGATTGCTTCTCTCTGCTGAAATCTCTTCATGTTTGATATAATATTACAAATAGATGCAACTCTTCACTACTTCATGATGTTATACTGAATGGGGAATATTGAAAGCATTATTTAAATGGAATATCACATGCCAAATCCAGCCCTGTCTTACAATTCACACTGAATAATCAGAATAAAATAATCAGAACATGAAGAGTAGCCACGTACCCATGCACAATGGGATTATTTACATGATCTTGGTTGCAGATCATAAGTAAGGCCAGTCAATTGAATAGAGGCAAGACATTGTTCGAATGATTCAAGTATGTGCATATTTGTTTTAGAAAAAGTGCATCCAATGTTAACACAAAGCATTCTTTCTAGCTTACTTTTCATTGATATCCAAAATCAATATTTAGCTCAATGAAAATGAATACACTGATAACTAGTGCCACCTCCAAACTAACCAATGGTCTGTCTGCAGAGATATGAAGACTTTTTAACCCCCTCAAATATGTTTGTAAAATGTGATCAATACCAGCACTTTCTCAGAATAATATAGATAAGCTCTACTTTCTCAGATTAATATGGAAGTTTGGCATGTCTCCAACGACTCTTACCAACTTCTGCTACAGCTGCACCATAGAAAGCAACCTATCAGGATGCATCACAGCTTCGTTTGACAACAGCTCTGCCCAAGATCACGGGAAATTGCAGAGTCGTGGATGCAACCCAATCCACCATAGAGAACCAACCTCCCCATCATCGACCCCATCTACACCTCATACTGCCTCAGGAACATAGCCAACATAATCAAAGACCATTTTCACCCCAGTCATTCCCCCTTTTCACTTCTCCCATCAGGCAGAAGATACAAAAGCTTGAAAGCACGAACTACTAGATTTAGGAACAGATTCTTCCCCTCTGCTATCAGACTACTGAATTGTCCTTCCATAGGCTAGGGTGTATCCCCAGTCCCCCTATCTACCTCATTGTGGACCTTGCACTTTTTCTCTGTAACTGTATAGCCATTAAGCCGTACTATATTCTGCACCCTGGTATTTTTCTTTTGTAGTAGACATTTTTTATTTCTCTACCTGCTGTAATTTTGCTTGGCTTAATTGTACTCATGTATAGAATGATTTGACTGGATAGCATGCACACAATGCATTTCACGGTATCTCAATACACGGGACATTAATAAAACAACAACAATTTATGACACTTTCCTAGTTGCTCTGAAAAGGTGATGGTAAGTAGTAAAGTTTACAATACATTTGAACTAGCAATGATGAAGGAACTGATCTTTCAGTGTATTGTACAATTTGGTGATGGTAGGGATCCTGTGAAGTTACAGGCTTTCTCATTGGTGTTAGAGTTGCAAGGCTATGTGGTGCAGTTAAAATAAGATGCACATAATCCGTGGAGCCCTGTTGAATAACACTGCATTTCAATGACAGAAATTAAGGAAGATATTTGTTCATTTTAGTCTTTAATCAAAAGCAACGCGACTCTAACGCCCCCCCCCCCCCCCAATTGTTTGTTCTCTCTTGTCTACAATGCTTTAGTATTATGTGTTCATTATCCTTTTTATGACATTAGTCCTGTGTTTCTTACTTAACAATTTAAACCCGAATCCTCAAATTCTACCCTGGTACTTTAATTTGCAATGATGATCAGAATTTACCTTTTCTGTATGAATTATTTTATTGTGTATTTTCATAAGACCACCTCTAGTTTTAAGATCAAAAAGTCCAAGTTTCAGCAACCTTTTCTTATAAATCAGCCGACTAACACTAGGGGTCAGCTTGACAGTTCTTATCTGCACTGTCGCGAGCACAAAGCCTGTGTCACGGTGACCAAGATTGAATGCAATCCTCAAGATATGTTCTGATTGCAGGGCGGGCTGGTTAGTTTATTGACTTGGTGCATACACATATCAAATAACGTATTTTGATCTTCAGTTTCATTCCACGTATTCCACTTTACAATTACATTTGAAGCTGGCAACAGTTTTGGAAGTGTGTAAGTGAGTTTCCCTCTTCCTTTAACAGGAGCTCTGCGGATGCAGATCAAAGTGCATCTTCAAAAGTGAAACACACATCTTCTGTGACCAATAACTTGAAGGTGTCAAATTTAGTCTGATATTCCGCTTGCTCCTTGCAACATTTTACTGCATTGGTGACAAATAAATAAATAAGGTTTTCTTGATCATTAATACATATTTTCTTGTAATTTGGGGAAATAATACTTTTGAGATGACTTATAATCACATTTGCCCTTTCAGATGTATAAACATGCTATGTTGTGGTAAGTTTCTGAAATTGCGTCCTGTTCCGGATAAGTGGTGAAACCTCGGCTTTTGGGACCTAACTAAACATAACAAACAATTTAAGTGATCTGTTTGAAGAATTGCAAAATCAACAAGGAAATGGCAAAGAATGGATTCGGAATTGGATTTGGAATACGTTCAATGCCAAATTAAATAAAATGAGGTACATAGAGAGGGCAAATTTGATCAATAACACGAATAAAATAGTCAAAAGAAATGTATTTATTTAAACAGTAATCTCAACGCTTATCCCATTATCCCATTAACGACACTTTAAAAAAATATACAATGAGTCTGTATTTTAAGAGACAAGGTACTAATTTTATTTATCACAGTTTTGAAAGTGTTTATCAATGCTCCAGTTCCGGTGACTTGTTCTTTTACAAATTTAATTGTGCGAACACACCAATATCGCAAACATTTCAACGAATTTCCCTCATAAAAAAGGGCTGTGTGGCAGTGCAGCAGAACTGTGATGGCAAGTTAATTGTATACCGGTCCCATGTCCTAATTTGCTCCACCTTGTAAGTTCAAATACCTGCGAGCGCCGCTCGTTGTTTCAACAACATAACCTGGGCCGATTATAAACTTTAATGAAGTTTAGTAAATTGCCTACAAGAAAGTTCTACAATTTATGCAAAGCGGAAGGAGCAAAAGTCTGATCAGCTTGAAGGTGTGACCCTCGGTGAAGCGGAGTGGCTTTGTACCACGACTTCTCCGTGAGTTACATTGAGGTTAGCGACAAAGGAGCTGTGCTTGAACGCACAAACAGAACTCTAAACTTGTGAGGTTAATGTTTAATGTTAAGAGCCTACAGGCAAATTTCAGGCCTTCTCTTGGGAAAGGAGATCTTTATAATGTTCCCAGCAGATTCAGTATATTATCCGGGGATTTTTAGAATGTGAATTTTCACCAGCCTGGAGTTAACTTGTTACCAATGCCAGTCTGAAGAAGGGTCTCGACCTGAAACGTCACCCATTCCTTCTCTCCAGAGATGCTGCCTGTCCCGCTGAGTTACTCCAGCATTTTATGTCTATCAAGACTAAAATTATCTTCTTCAGGTGATTTTTACGCAGCCTCGGAAGTTTTCATGCTCATTTCAGTCTCTCGGTTGGATCTTGTTGGTCGTTTTGATTCACATTGAAGACCGATTGCGTATATCTTTGAATAATTCACTATCAGATTTACTATTTAATCTGAAATCCCGATTTTTGCAACAAAACATTGACCAGAATTTTAACAACAAAAAATCGTCACAGATTCGGTCTCATTCGACTAGGCAACCGGACAGCTGATTTTATCGTTGATCTCGAGGCACAGTATTTTTTAGAGCGGTATGCTCATCCAAAAATAATTGCAAGTGTTCACAGTAAATCTACACCGAGGACTGGAGTTAAATCTGACTTCAGGATTTGGGGGAGAAAGGGGCAAGTTCTCTTGTCTATATCCTCAGTCAACATGAAAGGCCTGTAAGACCATTTTAAATTCTGAAACTTGTGCTGAATTTTGGCCTGATGTGTATATTTGTTTAAGGCTGTGGAGGCAAGAGAAAATTGGGACGATTTCTGCCAATGGAGCTGCAGTTGTTCCACTTGGTGTCGCTGTGACACCGATTCACAGTATTTATTTGCCAGGGCGCGATGCTCAGCGGCACTGGACCCAGTGCGGAATATAATAGAGGGAACTTCATGCTGGATAGATGCACTACTGTGAAAAAACAAAACACGCGCAGTTTAATGTTAAACGTTTGTCATTTTAAACAACGGCTAGCAACTGGAGGGCGAACAAGTGCGATCTTCGAACGGAAAACGAGTCTTATAAATCTCATTTTCGAATTTCTAATTTTACAGATTATTTTGAACACATTTCGTATGCCTGGATTATTTCACCGATTGTTGGTTTCCCCTTACTATTTGACATTGCCTTTTTCTATTTGCATCCCGGGTGTGTTTCTGCGTGTGCGGGCGTGTTGTGGGGTAGATGTGGTGAGGGTCAGTCATGATATTTAGTTATAGAATCCGTACCTTACTGGAAAATAATTCATGTTGGGTAGGCGCCTAATGGGAGACCGTCACCAGTTCGATAGTCAGTTTGTGATTTAGCGCAGAAATAATCCAAATATATCAATACATGTGCGGCAGTAAAACTGGGATTTGATAATCAAAATAATTTAATAGTTGATTTAATTAAAACGGTTAAAATAATGAATTTAGCCTTTCCAACGCCGATAACATTCACCCACAACCGCTTCTCCCGTCCTTCTGTCCAACAACAAAACAAAAAGCCGGGGATAGCTGCAGGCGACAGAGGGAGAATTCAATTGATTTTAATGTGAGATCTTCAATCTGTGAATGTCCCTCAAAGCTGACACTGGGAACCGGGGGCTCAATCCAACAACATACGTATTATGCAAAGACGGGCAGGGACAAAATCAAATCACATACACATTTACAACAGAAAACACAACACCAATCGGCGATGTAAGTTACTTAAAAAAGCTGTAAGCAGTTAGAGAATAGCAATAATATACATTAGGTTGCATCAAATCGCAGGACGTCAAGAAAGATAAACTAACGCCAACAGCAACGAAACATAGGGATATAGCGAATACTGAAATATTTGATAGCAAATATCAAAAATTGAATTCAGATGGAGCCGTTTACAAAAGACACGTGGTTATGTGCAGATGACATTTTAATAAATTAGAAATCGGCTTTTTACATAATGTAACCGAAAACCATCTAAAATGTGTATGGACATAATTATATAAAAACTACAGAACCTCCAAATTGTTATTTGAGGAATTCAAAAAAAATAAAATAATGAGAAGTAAACACTATTTGCATCTGATTTTTATATCACTTCACGGGGTTCATCTCCAGGAAAGCATGCGGATATTACACTTTTAAGTAACATTAGTTTCGCAAACTGGAAGAAGCAACGGTATTCTGCGGACTAATTACCTGGAAAATGACGCATCTCCGAAAACTGGGTCAACTGATGAATTGTGTTAAATCTAATAAAAGTCAACCGAATCCCCTTCCAATTTTAAATCTTAAGCATGACTAATGTCGTTCCTCTTTAAAAAAAAAACTTCTAAAAAGTTAATTGATTTTAATAATATAATACCCCTTACTTTAGTTGTATAAACTATCCATTATTTACCCCCCGTTATCTCCCCAAAAATGAGAAAGGTTATGCTGGGAGTTGAGGAAGGAGGGGGTTTCGTCCATGTTTTAAAATATTGAAGTTCCTTAGGGATGACTAGCTCCCCGTTATATTCTGATTTATAAATGACCATAGTCTATTGTCGCGGAGACAACATTTCTATTCTTCCTTTGATTCCATAAGTAGTATTTATACATTAGTATGTATTATAACACAATCTAACATTCTCACCCATTCCTTCCCCCTTACGTTGGCTTTCTGCATTTTGTCAAAATATATGACATATTTCGAAGCAATCTGACGAGTTGGGTCTTATAAAGATGAAAATATCATTTTTTAACATCCTAAGTCCAGAGCGCATGTATTTATACTCTTTAAGATCTCTCGTACGCGTTGGCCTGAACAATGTTTCATTATTTTGATCTATAGAATTCCTCGGGACCTTTGGCGGGTTTGATCTATCCTTAACTTTTTTGGGGGGGGGGGGGGGGGGGGGGGGGGGGAGGGGGGGGGGGGGGGGGGGGGAGGGGGGTTAGCACTTATTTGGAAGGATACCATGTCCACAAATGAAAGCTTTCACCCAAGTTCCGGGTTAGCTAAATGTTCCTAAAATCGATGACTGTGGGAATGTAACTTTCCTATGGATTATTTTAGACTAACAATTATAAAAATGAAGCAATAAAGCATTTTCTAGATCCCAATCATGTGATCTCATAGTTTAGCTGCTGGTAAGGCATTGAGAAGTATATAGGCAGCAAGAGCATTTAGGAAAGTGTGTATAATGTTCCCTGATACCAGTTCTTCGTGGGCAGCTATTGCTTTAACTTGACAAATTCTAACAGTTTTGAAATATTGAGGATGTTCTTAATGCAATTTATTTTCAACGCTCGGATCACCTGACCTTGATCAGAGAAGCTGCTTAGCTGAAGAGCGGAAAGTTTTGATTTTCATGATGCAGTCGTTAGCTGAAAGATGGCCACAAAGGACGACACTGTGCTAGGGGATAGGCAGGGAGAAAGCCCGCTGTATGCTTCATCATTATTTAACATTGGTTGTAATGGGTGACTTTCGTAATCACTGCTGAAAGTGAGATGCAGTGAGATGTGCTAATATTAATACAACTAAGTATATTGGACAACCGCGCTCCCACACCCCACCTTCACACCAAGTATCTTAAAGGTGTATCTTGTTTTAAAAATCAGGACTTACAAATATCGATCCCTCATAAACTAAAACATACCTTCCTACGTGTATATATTTACAGGCCTTAATCGCTCTGTCTTATTCGGCCCCTTCTCCGCACACATTTATTTTTGATACAGACGTGGAAAGGGACAATTGACCCTGAAATGAATTAAAGAGAAATCCCTGGCCAATAGCAAAAGATTGAAATACCATCCCGATTAAAACGACGACTTTCGCAAATCCGCAGGCCAGCACGCGCCTTGTATCTAGTGTCTAAAATATGTATCGCCCTGTACCTGATTCATAAATCACTCCCATAAAGGCCTTTTTAATGGAACTGTGATTTGTTTTTGCCCCATTAAAACTTACCGTGCACAGTTCTAAACTTTCAGGTGATTTGTTCCAGAAAGTTTTCTAATATTATTTTGAATTTACTGTTTCGATTTAAAATATCCTGGAACCTGCAGCCAGCGCATTAGGGTTTTAAAATGTAAATGACCTACCCCCTGTGGCAACGCCGTTACGAAATGGCCATTACAACTGACCCAAACTTTTTTTTTAAACTAACATTACGGTTAACCATAGGTTATGATGAAGACGAGATATTTTTGAACACCGCCTTGAATATAGGCAATGTTGACGTTTAATTACTGTTCTGAGATTCGGTTATTGTATCGACCCACATTCCTGTTAATTAAATCGGAGACAGTATCAAGTTACCACACCCACCTCACCGCCTGTTTCGTCCGCATTGAGCCGTATGTCTGAACGGCGAAATATAAACTTTCCAAAAATGTACCCGAGTAAAGTGTAAAACAATGGGGATAAGATTCACAGCAAATATCACAAATATTGTTTCTACAATGTTCAACTAATTTACTTAGCAAGAAATAAAATCAAAGCAATTCCGGAGCTGAGAACTAATCCGGTATCTTATTAGTTCCACCTGCTAATTACCAACCTAATTTTAATATCAAGTATTCGGAAATGTAAGTAACATTTTGTAATTGCACATTTAATGTTACAGTTGGAATTTGCAAAGTTACCGATACAGGTATTGGCATTGAAACTTACTTTTCCAGATCACCATGGTTTGGTTTGGGTTTGGAGAGCCTTTGAACCTGCAAGCGTTGAATGAGACAATAATAAGGGAGGATTAGAAATATATAGGGGAGCGAGTTTACAAAAATATGAACGTTAGCGTTTTAACAGAATACCATCGCAATGAGTACACCACTAGATATTAAGTGCCCTCTTTACTGTTGAAAATAATTTGATTAATGCCTCTCCTTTATTAAAAGAGTCAACCAATAAGTCTAAAAACATGACATGCCGACCATAGTATAAGATATAAATATTACAGATACCTTTATCATCACACACTCTCCAGAAGCGTGTGCCTCTTAATATATATTTTTAATTTCATTCATTTTTATGTGTAATCGGAATACGGGTAAACAACAACGACTAACTGCAATATTTTTTTGTTTCTTTTGATGGAATCGACGCGTCTCCGAGGCTTTGGGGAGACTTGGAAACTCGGCTAGCATTCAGCACAAAGCTGGGCAGCTTTTTTCGAATAGTTGTGAGGCAGAGGAGCCGCAAGCGACGCCAACTGCTCGCTGCATTCAGATTTAAAACAGGCCCTCCGGCACCGTCCCCGATCGGTAGAAAAGGGTGGATAAAACCGGCTGCCGTCGCGTTTGGTGACTTCCATCGTTCGGGGCCACTCTCAAACTTTAGACCAGTTGGACGCGTTGAGGATTTGAACAGATCCCCCCAAAGATATCTATATCTTTTAATGCTTTTAAAAAAAAAAGTATATATTGTTAAAAGTGTGTTCGTTTTCTGTTAAACGTTTATTCTGCTTCGTGAAAGGGTTGCTTCGCACAGTACTCTTGATCTGTGGATTATTTGTTGTCTTTGCGTACGATTTGGGAGCAACTGCGTGGTGGTTTATGTGTAAAAGCGCACACGTGGACAGTTCTTATAAATAAAATGTTCAAATCGCGTTATACTATCTCTTGCTTTTCTTTGAAATGTCTCTTTCGGTTCCACCACTATTTCCCTTTCCCTCCCGGACCAGGAGTTGCTCAATTTGATACAGGAAGTGCGCGTCCCCGGAGCCGAGCGTCGGGAACGCGCGGCGCTCGTTCACGCCTGGCTGATTAAAGATTTGCTGATATTTAATAGAAGAGAAAGCCCGGACTCAGTGGGAGAGACACACAGCAAGAGAGAGAGAGAGAGAGAGAGCGAGTGAGAGAGGGAGAGAAACTCGGATCCCATCTTAGCCTCTTGGTTTCTCTTCCGAATAAATTCCCAGCACACGGATCTTTATATGGATTTTGGACTCATTTTCTCCTAATTCTTTGGAGTTGCTCCGATTGAAACAAAACACACACACACACACACACACACACACAAAAAGACTGGGATTGTTTGGGATTTGGTTCCCTCAGATCGCACAGATGTTGGTGCACACATATGCTGCAATGGTGAGTACGCAGAGAGGGGAAACGGCGCTGTTTATATCGGATCGAAGCTGCAAGCGTTATCGGGGCTGCCTTTATTTTCTGATCGAGTAAAAAACAACAGATGGTTTAGGCGACGCGCGTTGGGTTTTTTTACCCGCCGTTTTCCTTATTTTGGCTAACTTTCCCCCCCGTACCTCGCAACGATAAACGTGTCCAAAACTGCAACTTCCACAAAGGATAACTTTACCCACAGCGGATAAGCAAAAGGAGAGAGCTGTGGGGACGGGGGGTGCGTGGGGAGTGGCGGTGCTGAGGAGGGAGGGGGTCGTTTCTCCTCAGGGCTAGTGGTGGGGGTGGGTTGACTTTATTTCCGGATTTGCAGACGATATATTTCCTCACAGTACTTTATCAGGGGGGGGAAAAAAGGCCGATTTTACCCATTGGCAGAAGTTCGGCGGTGAATTGAATTTAATACACAGGACTACGAAAACGGCAAGGAGCAGCAAATTAAATGAAAGGACGGATCGAAGAAGGTTGTGTTGCTTTGCCTCACTCTGCTGTGTGCGGCCGATGAGTTTGAGTCCTGTAATGGGTCTTGTGTTTCCTCTCGCAGGATCGGCACGATGGGATGAACAGCAGCCACAGTGCCCGCCTCGCCCAGCTCGGCTCCATGAGCCAGGCACCCTACTCCACGGCCCCGCCGCTCTCGCATACCCCTTCTTCGGATTTTCAGCCGCCGTACTTCCCGCCGCCCTACCAGCCCTTGCCCTACCCTCAGAGCCAGGAGCCATACGCTCACGTCAACGATCCTTACTCCCTGGCCAGCCCTCTTCACCAGCCCCAACAGCACCCGTGGCAGCAGAGGCAACGCCAGGAGGTGGGGGCCGAGCAGGGAATCCTACACCAACCCCGGGGTCTGTCTCAGTTGTCAAGCCTTGACCACCGTCGGGATTACCATGGGCTCCGGCGGCCTGATGTGCTGCTCCACTCCGGCCACGGCCTTGACTCCAACCACGGGCTGGTTGACACGCTGGCTCTCCACGCTCTCAACCATCACGGACTGGACGATGTACAGGTAGGATCTCCACTCACTTACACCGAGACGCGCCTCGGGACGGACTTGTCCCTGGAAAACTTGATATTTTTTAAATTAAATATACCGTTCCTCAGGAATACAAATATAAATTTAATGTTATATCCGACATTGCCCTGGGTATTTAAATTAAAATAAATAATAGCCGCGCATGAATATGAGAAGTTTTCAATGAATTGATTAGTTCATCTGATTAGTTACTGACTCCGGCCTCCCTGTGGTAAGATCACATTTGACATGGAAGGGGCTGGTAGCATTGCCTGCAAGCGCCGACACGATGTTTATACCAGCTCGCCAGTGCGAAAAGATATCCTGCTCTAACACATCGAATCCCGCCAATTATTAGTACATGAGTGCACTAGAAATCAGTGCAGTCGGTGCATTTGTTTTCGAATTTGCGTTTTATCCTCAACCTATTCATATCTGGACGTTTTGTTTCCTTTTGTAAAGTGATTTCCAAATCAACTGTTTTTGCAGATTAATAAATGTATCATTATTACACGATAAATGTTTTCAAATAAAATCTGCGAGGGTGAGATTGTATTTGAAAGAGAGTGCCAGGGAATGTGTAAGGTATCCGCTCTATATGTAGCACTGTTGACAACAACACAGTGACTTGGAGAGAGAAATAAACTTAGTAAAACGAGTTAACTTAAACCATGAAAAAGTGGAGTTTTATTAATAAGGCAGGCTCATAATTGTCACACTTTGGGGCGCGCCCCTTTGTTGTCTCCCCTCCACCTCCCCACCCCAACCCTTTGTTCCCATCTGTGTGTAAGATGGGTATGGGTTGTTGGTTTGTAGTTTAACTATGGCTGGGCGATCATTGCACAAAGTGACAGGTTTCACTAAAAAGCGTTGAGCTTGAATGCCGCATCCAGGCCAAACCTACAGCAACTCCTCCACCCAATACTCCACACAACACATTACAGGACACTTATGTCCATTTGGTCGCGTGAATGGCAAATCGCGCTGCACAGTTTTAGATCCAGTTATTTATGATGGTGGCTGCCTTGTCCGATAAATCCGGTGATGCCAGGATGTTCAAAACGAAAGTGACAACCCCAATGGCTCATCCTATATGTTTTAGACACTCTGCAAGGCGCACAATAATGTGGTTCTGGTCATTAAAATGTTGTAGATTTTTTTTGCACTTTTAATTTCGCCGATTAAAAACAAAACCTCTCTGAATTAAAACATAAATCCAAGTAATACGTTGAATAACAAAATTGGGTTTCCGCCTTTATTCAAGTTAAACTTAAACACAACAATAATTTATTAATATAATACACGAAAGATTTTAATCCAGAGCTCTCCGTTTGAATTCGTTCTGGGCGGATGAATTGCCTCAACTAAAATCAAGAACGATTTAAGCTGAACATATCACGGTGTCCTATACTGTCGCTCCCTGGGCTCTAGTCCTGACCAGTTCTGTACAGCTTGGTCTCGCTGGATTGTTCCACCGAATAGCTTTTCTAATGATAGGCTTTGTAAACACAACTCGCTTTATTAACTCCGCGCGTTGGACTTGTGTGCAGTATTTATCGAAATAAATCAGAATGGCAAACAAAAAATTCGAGGGGATTAGTCTGCCGTTTGTTCATTCGCAGAAAAGAAAAACCATCGTTCTCAAAGTGGCCGTTTTACATGGACTGTGACCACTTTGGGGGGAAAATGCCCCGTTTGGGCAACTTTTCCCTGTTATTTACAAAACTTTTCTGTAATCATTTTACAACCGGGTGAAAAACGATAAATGATTTTCTTTTTCTTTGGCTGAATCTGTTCGGTCTCAATCCCGAGATACAAACTGTCCGCCGAACTAATACATCTCCTCATTATTTTTCATTATGCTACATTATTTTTGTGAAGAGATTTTTACTTTTGTTACACCAGCTCAGAATTCAGTTTTTATATAAATCTAGGGAAGTGGATCAAAGAAAATAGAGAGTGTGAGTAATTGAACAAGATTTTTTTAAAGTTTCAGAATTGGCATTATAAAATCTAACCTCACCTTTACTTTTTATTGATTGATGGCATTAAATATATATATTTTCCGTCCCTATCGCATTCAAATCGCCAGTCCACCGTCTCCACCAAAGTCCCGGAAGCTAAAAGTTAATTATATTACAGGTAACATACCACCGGCCAAGTATCCTACAAGTGGATTTCTACCTAATGCGATGAGGAATAAGATACATAAACAACGCGATGTTTTGCAGATGTCTTAAAGAATGATCTGTTTAATTTTATCTGGATTCAATGATGACGTGGCCAAGGTTTAAATCCGTGTCATGGATAGAACGGTGGCAAAATGGGAAATTAAGATATTTTGATGTTCCCAAAAGTTTATAATTGAAAGGGGGTAATTCTGTCAACAAGGTAACCTGATACAGTAGTGATCGGTCTTTTATAGAAGTGAGTTTCACCGCTAACCAAGTTTGAGGGTGTCTGCTACTGGGAGTATTAATGCTGTCTCTGCGGGGTGTTTTGGTGTGTAATTCATATTGCACCAGAACCAGGTGCACTGTCTTAACGTGAAAAGAGGTTGGAGAGCAGCACTTCCATTCCAGGTGGACACAAAAAGCTGGAGTAACTCAGCGGGACAGGCAGCATCTCTGGAGACAAGGAATGGATGACGTTTCTGGTGGACACTATTCTTCAGTCACGACCCGAAACGTCACCCGTTGCTTCTCTCCCGAGATGCTGACTGTCCCGCTGAGTTCACTCCAGCTTTTCGTGTCAATCTTCGGTTTAAACCAACATCTGCAGTTCCTTCTTACACACTTCCATTCCAGGTGTCAGTTTAATGAGAAACGGCCTGTCACTCGCGCAAAGTTGCTGCCCCGGTAAATAATTAATTCCAGAATTACACTTATCTAATTTTCAAATACTGAAATTCCCACCGAAATAATGTGTTTTAATAATAATATTACCGGCTGCCGTTTCTCATTTAACCGTTACGCTAATCATGACATCATAGGTACTGATGCCCCAGTAAGATTTCCCATATTTTTTCACATCAAGTCCTGATCACAGTCTTTGAATATTATATCATCTGTTTAAATGTTCCTCAATAAACTTGAAATAATTTACCAGAGAAACATCAATTATCATGTTAGCTTCTTAGCGAAGGAAATAGAGCCAAACTAGAACAGAAGTAGAAACACCGTGTAATCTGGTTATATAATAAGAGAAGTGTAATGACACACTCACTGCCTTCAGAAGACAGACTCTTGAAGGACACGGGAACACCAGGGACACATTGTAAATTCTCAGAACAGATACAACACAAAACCGGCAACCAGCTGGAAGTGAAGCTAATTGCTAAGTATCCGCGGAATGCTCGCCCTTGCTTTGTTTTTTACTAACTTTTATTGGGAGGCGCAGATAGTACAAGATGAGACTCCAGCGATACTTTTGCAGAAAACAAACCTTCACTTCGTTGAACTTTAATTTATTGTCACCCCACCCTCTCCCCGCCCCCTCCTCCCAATGTCACACGCTGCAACGTCACATGTCCCCCAAATCTCTGATTTTCCACAGCTTTATATTTATTTATCCCGTCATATTTAATCCAAAATGCTAATTTCAATTGCTAAATTTAGCATTAACATTGAATGCATTTAATGGTAGAATTCCTCAAATTTTCTGCCATCACGTCACATCCCCTCCCCGAATGACCCAGGACCATATTTTAACTATTCGCGATCAAATTAGCCAGAATATCAAATCCCTTTAATTCTACATATCGTAGAATCTCACCTTCCCTTAAAATTATATTACACCCCATGAGCAAAAAAAAAAGGGAACATTCATTGGAAATCCCGACAGGAGAGAACGGTAGCGTTATCCTTCACAGAAGAAGGTTTGAAAACTGATGCTCGGTGTAGTATTTCTTTCAACACCTTTTCCAAATTCTGAAATTGCTGTGCGCGTGAGAGTGTAAAATGCCAAACAAAAGTCTATATCCATCGTATTTAAATTAAAAAGCGAAGAAACCGCCAAAGACCAGTCCAATGGTAGCAACTTACTGAACGGAGATGTGTAATGAAGTGCCAACTTCGGGTTTCGGCCCGAAACGTTGCCTATTTCCTTCGCTCCATAGATGCTGCTGCACCCGCTGAGTTTCTCCAACATTTTTGTGTACCTTCGATTTTCCAGCATCTGCAGTTCCTTCTTAAACAAATGACTTGCATTGTTGCCTATTTAGGGCTGCGCATTAGTGCTAGGAAGATTGGCTTTAGAATTATTAGAGGACGCGAAATTGAGAGAGGAAATAACATTTATTAGGATGACGTGATCGGATATCTTTAGGTTTTGAATAGGATAAACATTCTGAGTAAAAGTTCTCCCCGAGTCCGAAGATAATCATTCACCCTCCTTACCCAGTGCGAGGTATTTTGATATAAACCGATAAAGTGACCACTGCCGAGTGTTTACTGCTAGCAACGGGACACATTTCCTTGAGGACTTCAGTAATTTCAATTTAGCATTAACCGTAACTCTCCCTAATTTAAAGCTATAATGAAAAAAGGACATAATCCACGCAGTGTGATTTATTCTTATTAGCTTCGGTAATTGTACTTGCACGAGGCATGGAAGCGATATATTTCCGTTGCCGTCTGTTTTTACATTTAAATTGAGATTAAAACAATACCATGTTTCTCAAAAAGCACGAATCATTACAATTTAACTTGCAGAACTGAGATAAAAACACTCACAAATTGCTAATATATATTTTCAGAATAGTTAGTTTAGTTTGAATTTTACTTTTCCTGCTAGATTAGTATAAGCAAGAAAGCAACAATATTGACAAAAATATGTTCGATTAACTTTGTTTTAAATCATTCTTCAATTTACTTCTATAACAAACTATATGGCGTCCCCCCGACTGCCGAGGACCTAACGCACTTGTATTAATGTGTATTAATCCCGAGCCTACTGCTCGATGAACGAATAGCGAGGGTAGTAAATTTGATCTGAGCAGGAGGCTGATGGAATTTTGTGAGGTGCTTTCCTGATATCGGTCTTTCTGTTAATTCAAGGTCAATCCCTATTCCTGCCTTGTAGCGTGAAATCCATTACGAAATGTTTGTTTTTCGACTGTGAGTGTCAATAGCAAAGTCGACACATCGAGATCCCAGTTCCACCAAATGCGTTTTGAAGCGATATATAAACGGCACCAGTAATTCTCCCAGAAAAAAAGATGAACGTGGCAGTGGGTTTATATTGAAACGATAGCCCGGATATTTCGTGTTTACAGAAACACGGAATACCAACTTCCATTTCAAACTTATGCTCACTTCAATAGCAATTCATGTACAGTAAGCCCTCTGTTCGACGCGACAAATCAAAATAACCAAAATGTAGTACTGAAGAATGGCCGGACATTCATCATGACGGTCAATTTCCACAGCGCGGTAAAAGCGGTCGGTGTGTTGGGTGTTTACTCCTACTCTTGTGAAAGAGCGCTCAGGAGCTCCGACCAGTCCAGAAACAGCACGGCGAACTGCAATCAGTCAGACCACTTCTGTCAACATGTTTAGATGTAAATAGGATTTCCTGTTGATGATGATTATGTCGTATCACAGATGCTATAGCTTAATTCCCAAAGTGACCATAAACAACCAGGACATATGGAGCTAATTCTGGTGCCTTATAACACAGATCTGTTTGCATGATGGGTACTATGCGGTGAAGTTATTTTAACCCTTTATGGCACTCGCTGCCAATTGCAGTTAAAATATATATTAGTAGACCCATGAACTGGGGTTGAGGCTGGGTGAGAGGGGGGGGGGGGAGGGGGAGGGGGGGGGGGGGGGGGGGGGGGGGGGTGGGGAATGAAAGGACTTAGACCGGTATTCTAAATTATACTAGGCAGTACATGATATTCATGGATACATCAGATAAGATAGCCACGTATGCCTCTTTTTTGTCCCTATGTAAAAAGACCAGGCTGAAAGCACGAAAAGTAGGACAAAGATCCAAATTTTCATGCCATGTCCCTTACAGTTTATCCTTTATTGAGGTAAGCGAACAGTTTTATCGCTCAGCTTTTTGTCTCTGATAATGATGTGATTGTTGATCAGAATTTAACATTAGGATTTGAGAGAAAAAGAGAAGCGGTTGTTGTGAGGCCAGATACAAATGAAGTAATCACTAAGTATGTTTGACTCTGCGAATCAAACATTCTTATCTAATCATAATGAATAGCTCAAAACTTGGGAAACCATTCGGATTCAGGATTGGCGACTCATAAATTTCAACCATATTAAAGTTTGACCCAACTTTCTTGTCAGGACTGGGAGTTGATCAGGTTTGACGTCAGCCCAAATTCCACTTTAAGCGCAAATGCGTGCACTTATTTCCGCAAAATGAATGGTCTTCTCGCAGCATTTAAATGTCAGTTGTGCTTCACTTGTTCGCCTCATTTAATAATTATTTGCTACGAACAAATTAAAGCATCCAATCTTATTTTACATTCCTTAAATATTGTTGGAATCAGATCTGTAATAAGTAATTTGAATGACTTTCCCGTTTCTATTTCGAAACGCGTACCAATATTTCATGGTGATTTATTTATCAAAAATCAAAAAAACAAGCTGTAAACATTTCCTGGATTAGGGATAGAATCACAGCAATAAATAGCAGCGTGTACATTTCAGAATCATAGCCTCCACTGCACTAGTCAGAAATATGACCCTTCAAATAATTTAAGATCAGACGTGTAAAAATTAGTCACGACCCCAATACACCATAACATGTTTAACACCGACTATCCTGTGTACTATGTATTATCAACATTGCGATGCAGTATATACAACCGTGCGTGTTCCTACTTTTAAAGAGTTTTATATTGACATAAGTATAAATGACTAGCCCTCCATTAATATCGGCATTCTGGAATATGTCTAAACCGCAACGTGCCAAATAAATCGGAGTGACCTTTTCCCATTCATTATAACTTATACTCCTTAACAAGTATCAAGTTTGACGTGCTCTTGTTTAGAGAAAAATAGTAAGATGCATTTGTAAACTGATCCTTTGCCCAGATTCAAAGTAAGCGACTGTCAAAATACTTTAATCTGTTTCCCCGGCTGCACAACAAGAAAGTAAAAACATTGGACAGATGAACAGTAAACAGTTAGAAACATATCGGTGAAATAAATAAATGCCTGTAGGTCGTTTTGAACGTTTTTTCCTTGCTGAATGTATCCTAAACTGTCTTTCGATTCTTGATTGCACTGAACTCACTCGCAGTTGTGATCCGAGGCGAGAGATGACATTGAGAAGCCTCAGGCGCAAAACGCACGTGAACTTTAGTTGAAGTTCGCGGGTCCGGGCACAGAGAAACACGCAAAGGTTCTAGAAGAAAAGTTGACAAAATGGAAAGCAAGGGACACGCCTCGATTACACAGATAATATCCAGTGGGAAGTGCAAAATGGGGACGATAAGTGGTGGAATTAGGCAATACATTAACGACCCAATGCTATCGGTGGGTTTCTTTCACTGGTTTAGAATGCTTTCACACGTGGGTGAATTTCTCATCAATTCGGGTGCATGGGTGCGAGGGAGAGAGAGAGAGAGAGAGAGGGGGGGAGGAGAGAGAGAGAGAGATGAGAGAGAAGAGGATAGAGAGAGATAGAGAGAGAGCTAGATATCTACGCTATTTCTATCTCTCTCTGCTCCTCGAGATCTCTCTCTCGAATCTCCCTCTAGCGCTCTTCTCTTTCTCTCTCTCTCTCTCTCTCTCTCTCTCTCTCTCTCTCTCTCTCTCTCTCTCTCTCTCTCTCTCTCTCTCTCGCTCTCTTCTTCCTGCCTCTTTTTCTTCTTTCTCTCTCTTTCTTTCTCTTCTCCCTCTCCTCTCTCTCTCTCTCTCCCTCTCCCTCTCTTTTTTTCGTCTCTCTCTCTCTCTCTTTTTTTTCTTCTCCCTCTCTCTTCTCTCTCTCTCCTCTCTCTCTCTCTCTCTCTTCCTCTCTCTCTCTCTCTCCCACTCTCTCTTCTCTCTCTCCCCTGTCTCTCTCTCTCCCACTCTCCTCTCTCTCTTCCCCCTTTCTCTCTCTCTCTCTCTCTCCTCTCTCTTTCTCTAGATACATCGCTTTTCCTTGCAATAAGGAAGTTAAATAAACGATTCGTTTTTTCCCCTTCAGGCCGTGGATGATAACGGAAGCCCTGGGATGAATTTATTGGACCAGTCTGTAATCAAAAAAGGTAAACGACTTCGCCTGCACTGTTCGAACTGAAATAAATGGAACTGATTGTTCGTGTACCTGTCTTACGAGATATATATTCCAGCAAATGGAAATCTATCACATAGTTTTCCACCATATTACTGAGTGAAAATTTACACTCATAGGCACACCGACTGCGGAAAATATATGCTTGACCTGAAATAAATTTACAAAGTTACTCATTTTTGTCAATGTTAACTGCATTGGTTATTTTTTTTATGGTAAGCCGACTCCTGGGATATGGCAGAGTATTAATATTTGAGATAGATCTGTTTCAATACACTTGTTTGGAAAGATTTGCAACTAAAAGCGTTTTGTGAACAACAATCATCGGAATAATATTTCTATTTCCCTTGCTGTTAATTCGTGAAAGGTGATGGATAAGCATATTGAAGTTTTTTAAAGAATATTTTGTACGTAGGAGGTTGCCCGATTAGCCATGCAGCAGCTGAGAGCTTGTTACATGCGGGCAATGAGTCACATTCCGCAAGCTCCAGTTGTTTGATATTTTGTACAAACCTGAAGGCTGGTTAGAAATTATTTGCAATGCTGACAGTTACTTGCTAATAATAACAGAATTGGAATGGTTTGCTATTTTAGTGCATAAAATATTGACGAACGCTAACATTACATATCCTAACAAAAACTGCCAGAGAAATGATCATAATTTACAAAATGTGTTTATAAAAGTAATCTCCGAGGTCTGAGAATGTCTGTGGTTCGAATAATAACGAAGAGGATGTACATAGAATACACAGGACAAAAACCGGCTACTTGTCCCAATCAGGTTAAACTGGTCCTTATGCCACAGTCCCCTCCTTTTGATCTTAACTATTTACCTCCAGCTACTTACTCGGCTCCTCCTTAAATGCAACTAATTTCTGCGAGGCAGTAAATTCCTCATTCTTTTCAGACACCGAAAAAAGAGCTATGTACCAAATTTTCCACTTCATCTTTCGACAACAATTTTAAACTAACGGGGTTCAGCTTTACACCTTGCATCTAGCCCAGCATCTAGCCCAGAAAAAAAAAGTTTTCTATGTTATCATGGAGAGCAGATGCTGGTTTGTTGCTTTTATACGTTATGGATTTCTAATAGATCCTACTGCCCGAGTACAACGATTTTTTCATCGTCGTACCATGCTTGTGATTTTTTTTATACCCTATATCAATTTCTATATCAATTTGCTCTATGAAGTGCACACATTGCCGCACACCTGTGGACTAACAAGGAATTGTCAGAAGCCTCTACTTTTCAATTCCACCTTGTCTAGAAATAACCCCAAGCACCACTTCTACTTTAGCAACATAACCGATGGTGCTACCAATAGCATGTGGCAACATATCTAGATTCTTGTTTCCTAAGCATTATTTGTTCTTTTTATTCTTCTTAACAAAACGGAATGCCTTGCACAATTCTGCTTATTCATTTCTGATTATTTCCTTATTCTATCACTTTATTGACATTTCATAAATTGCTTCAGTCTTCCATCCCATTGATTGTTCCTTGTACCCAAAGTTGGTTCCATTCGCAACTTGAAAACGTGTTCTTGAATTAAAAGTCTGGTTATTTAATAGACACTAATCGGTAGTAATCTCATATACAATCAAATGTTTAGTCATCTTCCACCTCTTTGCTTCAGAACTAACCGTTCATTCACCTTCTTGTCACATATTCTTGGCTTTATTGTTGAATCTTATCAAGGTCATTTGTAAATATACTACATTGTCCTTGTTGAGGGATTGGACATGCTAGAGGCAGGAAACGTGTTCCCGATGTTGGGGGAGTCCAGAACCAGGGGCCAGAGTTTAAGAATATGGGGTAGGCCATTTAGAACGGAGATGAGGAAAAACTTTTTCACACAGAGAGTGGTGAATGTGTGGAATTCTCTGCCTCGGAAGGCAATGGAAGCAACTCTCTGGATGCTTTCAAGAAAGAGTTAGATAGAGCTCTTAAAGATAGCGGAGTCAGGGGATATGATGAGAAGGCAGGGACGGGGTACTGAATGTGGATGATCAGCCATGATGGTGCTGGCTCGAAGGGCCGAATGGTCTACACCTGCACCTATTGTCTATTGTCTATATAAAAAATTGATTTTATCCGTTGAGTTTCACAAGTTTATTTAACAATTCTCTCTTTAAAAAAACTTAATCTTAGTTGCTTTCTCATAGTCTGTTAATATTTAACTTTTATTGCTCATGTTTGTCTTCCCAATTTTTCCTCTTCTCTCCAAAGTCTTTCTATTCTTTCCCGACATTTCCACTGCCGTCTATGTATTCCTTTCCTGTCATTACGTTTTTATCAATTATTCTGTTCGTTCTTTAATCATATATTTCCCCCCGACACAATTTAAATGCTTCCTATAACTCCTCTTCGTCACCACTTGATATTTTTGGAAATTGGCAAGCTTGGCTTCAACGGCCACCGGTCTCCGTAGTTGAAAATCAAACCGTGCTTATAACTCGAATAGATTTATTCAAAATCCACCGGAAAATCGGGAATAAAACTGTGTCAGGTACTAAGCCGTTATGAGGCAGAGGGAGAACCCTGATACAACCGGTGTTTTCTTGGAAATGACGAGAGCGAATTAGAGATTGAACTGTGACCGGGGCATTATGAGTGAAAGTGGAAATAGCTGACTATGGAAGAGGCAGCCGACTTCATAACTCGTCAAGTTTCACGAGAAATGTTCCAAGGAGCTCAATGTAAACGCTCTCCTAAATCTCGGAAAAGCCGATAAAGATGTTAAATTTGGTAACTTCAATATAAATAATTCCTTCAGTCGTGTTTAAAAGTGTAACACTTTAGTCGGTCTTATAAATGTGTTTATAAACGGACTGTGGGGATTTAGTGGACAACACACAATGCAAGGAGAGTTATTCGAATTCATGTAATTTCATATAATGTGAACTGGAGTTTCAATACGAATGATTAAAGGAAGAATGATTTTATATATACATATACATCCATGTGTGTGTGTGTGAACTGTGTGTAAACAGGCTGGAATATGTGTGTGTGTGTGTGTGTATATATATATCTCTATATTTATCGGATTTAGTCTGCATCAAAAAGAAACAATTGTTATTGCCAATTACGCTGTAGAAAGAGCCAGTATAGATTCCGCGTAAATCCCACGCCTACAACTAACAATTAAACCTCTTCAATACCAGACCCAACCAGATACATTTAGCTGGAGGTGTTTGAACGCTACTGTTTTAATTAATTTAAAGTGCTCCGAAACTGAATAGACGTTGAAGCAGAGACAGGAAGGCGGTCTAGAATAGAAGCTCAGCACCGGCCGGACAACATTTTGGCCGACTTTTAGACTTTTAGAGTTTGATCGATTCCATATCTTCGTGCAAACGGATTAGAAATCGACGTGTAATTCGCTCTTCCGAACAAATCTTTAAACCTCAAAAAACCCCATTTCGAAACGGCTTTATACTCAGGCATTCCTCGTTGATGGTTCTGTACCTGCCTCATTAATTTAATTCCGAAAATACGCGTAGAACGTCTCTAAACGATCGGCGGAATCTATGCATGTTCAACCAAGCTGGGAGTTTTTTATTTTCCACATATGAAAGCCACCTTGGCAGAATATCTGGCTCATCTCCGCGCATTTACTACTTAAATTCCCCTGGGGTTTGTAGGGTGCTAAGCTCTGACCGGCTCTTGGGAAATAGCGCTCCCTAACATAATGTAGAGGGCGGGCGAGTGAGAG